>NC_059354.1:29534583-29839375 GCF_019703515.2 Myxocyprinus asiaticus
GTTGGTAAGTGTACAGTCAGGAATGCATGCATTTAATAGCTTTTTTTTTTAGCTCGGCCCTTTTCAGCCAGCAAAGAATGCATCCAAAATAGACCTACAGCTTTGTCTGTACGCACTGTAGGCCTAATCAGTGTCTCTCTCTACAGATATTGGTACTGATAACATTCTGCCTCCCTCTTTTGGAGACTGTTTTTTCTGGCTTGTTTTTGTCCTCTCTATCCTACCCCCCATCTCGTCCACATTTCTTCCTCTCTCTGTGAAGTGTTTAGCTGATGCTACACTCCCATGAAAAGATTGTGCAAGTCCATATCCATTTGTGGCTTTTCCCTTTATTCTCTCTTTTTCTTCATTTTTACCTGCCCCACAGTCCCTGCTCTGGTTCTCCCAGATGGTTAGGAAAAGGAACACCTGCCATGTTCACTCTCACCTGTTTTGGTTCCTTTGGGATAAGCTCTTTTCTGGGGGCCCTCTGCTGTTTGAGACAACTTGAAGAAGAGGTTTACAAGACAAAGCAAAGCACTTTCAGGAGACATCGCTAGTATTAAATGGGCTCAGTATTTTACAGTTCAGCCTGTTAAGTTCTAAGAGCCATTTAGATTATTCCTGTTGTGTTTTTGTCAGTGATTCAAACTGTTACTTTAGCTGGTTTTGTGCAGTGTACTCTTTTAGGTCATAGTTAATGCTTTATCTGTGTTTAACCAGGGTTGTGTCGTAAACCTTAACACATTAGCACAATATACAATAACTTCATCCTCTTCTGCTAATGATTGTCAAGTTTTAAAAGAGTTGAGCCCACATCTGTAGATTAGGTGGTCATTTATCTTTTCTTTAGCTGAGCCTGTGGGCAGTTTGGCAATCGCGAATGATAAACTTGATCTCTTCTGTCCCAGGTTTGATTTGTGTGTTTGTAGGTGAGGTTTCTTGCATTTTATTGTTGGTTTGTTTTTTCGATTCAGGGTGTCAGAGACCTGTGGGTCTGTCACGGGGCAAGGCCAAAGTTTGTTCTTACAGTGGCTGGTACTACTGCCCAAGCTGTCATCAGGACAACCTCTTCCTCATTCCTGCTCGTCTTCTGCATAACTGGGACACTAACAAACACGAGGTATGTGTAAAGACTAAAATCATATCTTCAATATCATTAATCATTTGGAAAGGCCACAACAGATGTGAAAGGAATGGAATATGTCTTTGGGTTATTAAATCTTTGAAATTTCTGGGCAAATGGAAAACAGTAGCATGATAATTACTTCAATTCCAATAATTGCAAACCGCAC
Organism: Myxocyprinus asiaticus; assembly: GCF_019703515.2. Taxonomy (NCBI): domain Eukaryota; kingdom Metazoa; phylum Chordata; class Actinopteri; order Cypriniformes; family Catostomidae; genus Myxocyprinus; species Myxocyprinus asiaticus. Next base: position 29,535,858 of record NC_059354.1, read on the forward strand.
TGGTGTCCTTTTCAAGTTCAGACAGCAGCTTTAACATCAACCAAACAAATCGAACTCGGAAGTCAAACAGACTCCGCAACAAAAGCTAAAGGGTGTGAAAATGTCCTTTTAAAATAATTAAACACACTTTTTGTGTGGCTCAGGTGTCGAAACAAGCTAAGGAGTTTCTGGAGTTTGTTTTCGAGGAGCCCTTATTAGACGTCCAGCAGTTGAACCAGTGTCTGTATGAGCATTGCGAGGCGCTGGCAGCCATTCTCAAGCTGAGACAGCAGCTCCAGTCTCTCAGGGCCTACCTCTTCAGCTGCCGCGCCACAGTGGCAGAAGACCTCCGTCGCAGGTAAGTGAAGACGGAGAGCAATTTAGGTTGAAGCAAGACTGTGTGGCTAAAGAAAGATTAAACAGTTTAAAGTTGATTTTGTGATACAATGTTCATGGCTCAACTTAACTTATTAAACATCTTTATAAAAAGATATATTCACCTGAGAAGCAAAATGTAGCTTGTTGTATTTTTAGATATTTGCACTGGAAGACGAGACAAAAGTGCTGATTAAGAACATGATTTTTTGCAGTGCACATAAGAAAAAAAACTGTGGTTGGTAATTTTAAATCTCAGTCAGAAGGCCCCTTCACATTTAAGTAGGCAGTTCTCTGTAAGAATAAGGAACAATATGCACCAGAGAGTAAAAATCTGGCTTGTGACACTGATTAGCCAAGTAGGCAAAGTTGTCAGGCGATGCTAATTTATTGGTCTTCTTGAAGTCTTGTCAACATTAAAGCTCCTTAGTTTCATTCAAACTAACAATATTTTGCTGCACTTTTTACAATAAGATCAGTGTTTTCCTCGAAGTGTAGTTTATTGTATGGTTTTGAAGTGTTAATAATGCTGCTCAACTTAAAAAAAAAAAAAAAAAAAAAAAAAAAGGAAATTCTATGATTTTCGAGTGTCCAGTTAGAGAAGTAAATATCTATGATTTTATTAAAAATTTTACCCATGTGAAAGTGGGGTTTCTCACTATTTAAGGGTACAATACACTTACAATAACAGAGTCATCTACAAAATTAATAAAATGCTACAATGACCAGGTTACTGTGACTCATTTATATATAAAACAAATAAACATGAAGCTCGAGCAAAACTCACTGGGGAGACTGTAGAGGATGGGACTGGTTGTTTGACCTGTACCTATGTATGCAGGTTTTTCTTGTAAAGAACCATTGTGAGAGATGTGCTAATTATTTACAAATTGCATTGTTGTTTAGAGCATCAAAACAGTTGGTAGCATAAGGAAGTCAGTAGGATAAGTTATCTTCAGAAGGATAACTTTACACTTTGTCTGAAGCAAGTTCATTGATATGAGTGCACAAGTTTTTAAACATTTCCCAGTTGTTGTAGTATGGCAAGCTATTTTGACATTTATTCCTTAAAACTTACTAGTATCTATTTTTATGTTACTAGTACTTATTTTTAGTGACTAGTAACTATTCCATTAGATACTAGTACTTATTTATTAGATACTAGTAACTATCCTATTAGATACTAGTACTCATTCAATAGATACTAGTACTTACTGATTAGATACTAGTACTTATTCAGTAGGTACTAGTACTTATTCAGTAGGTGCTAGTACTTATTCATTAGACGCTAGTACTTATTCAATAGGTACTAGTACTTATTCATTAAATACTAGTACTTATTCATTAGATACTAGTACTTATTCCGAATGTTGCTAGTAAGATTTTTTATTTTACTAGTAAGATTTTTAATTCTACTCAAGTTGCCATTCTGACTATGGCAAGCTATTTTGACATTTATTCCTTAAAACTTACTAATATCTATTTTTATGTTAGTAGTACTTATTTATTAGTGACGCGTAACTATTCCATTAGATACTAGTACTTATTCATTAGTTACTAGTACTTATTCATTAGATGCTAGTACTTATTCAATAGGTATTAGTACTTATTCATTAGGTACTAGTATTTATTAAATAAGTACTAGTACTGATTCATAAGATACTAGTTCCTATTCATTAGATACTAGTACTCATTCAATATATACTAGTACTTACTGATTATATACTAGTATTTATTCATTAGATATGAGTACTTATTAGATACTAGTACTTATTCCGAATGTTGCTAGTAAGATTTTTTATTTTACTAGTAAGATTTATAATTCTACTCTAGTTGCCATGCTGACTATGGCAAGCTATTTTGACATTTATTCCTTAAAACTTACTAATATCTATTTTTATGTTACTAGTACTTATTTTTAGTGACTAGTAACTATTCCATTAGATACTAGTACTTATTCATTAGTTACTAGTACTTATTCATTAGATGCTAGTCCTTATTCAATAGGTACTAGTATTTATTAAATAAGTACTAGTACTTATTCATTAGTTACTAGTATTTATTAAATAAGTACTAGTACTTATTCATAAGATACTAGTTCCTATTCATTAGATACTAGTGCTCATTCAATATATACTAGTACTTACTGATTAGATACTAGTATTTATTCATTAGATATGAGTACTTATTCAGTAGTTACTAGTATTTATTCAGTAGACACTAGTACTTATTAATTAGATACTAGAACTTATTCATTCAGCACAAGTTCTTATTCATTAAATACTAGTACTTATTCATTAGATACTAGTACTTATTCCAAATGTTGCTAGTAAGATTTTTAATTCTACTCTACAGTTGCCATTCTGACTATGGCAAGCTATTTTGACATTTATTCCTTAAAACTTACTAATATCTATTTTTATGTTACTAGTACTTATTTTTTAGTGACTAATAACTAATAATTATTTTACTAGTAAGATTTTTAATTCTACACTACAGTCGCTATTCTGACTTGTCATTACATTTGACAGGTAAAAAATGAATTGTTACTAGTAAGATACAAACTATTACTAGTAACAATAGGAAAAGACACTAGTGTCTAATAATTAGGCACTAGTATCTAATAAATAAGTACTAGTATCTAATAAATAAGTACTAGTATCTAAATAAAAAGTACTAGTATCTAATGAATAAGTACTAAATAAGTAATAAATAAGCACTAGGAACTATCGAAATATATATTTGTCAAAAGTGAACAGTTGATATCAAAAACAGAATAAGTACTAGTATCTTAAATTTGGAGATATCCAACAACAAAAGGGACTAGTAAGAATGTGGATGGGGATACCTTCATTCAAACTGATCATTGCATAAACATGAGAACCTTTCAGCTATTAACATATTTGTGGTATTTTACATAGATTTACCACATCTATATTATCATATAGATCGAAATGGATCGTTTTGATATGATTATAGGCTATAGCTAACCTGCTCTAGAAATGTTTGCATATCATTAATGAAAACACAAAGAAAGAGAAATTAGTTGAATTTGGCTGTTTGTTGCATCAGTTATATTATGTAAGATGTAGTACCCCATTGTAATGAAGGGCAAGACTCGACTGACTTTTGATTTTGAAAATATGGATGTTATATCATTAAATTAATCATCAAATTAAACGTTTACCCATCTCTGAATGGAGAACGGGGAGACACTTCAAAATAAAAGTCCCTATTTGTAGGGATAAAGGGGTGCATTCAACCAAAAATATATAAACACAGTGTGGCATATAAAAGACAACTATTAAAGGTCTAAAACTAATCTTTCCCAATGGGTCTTTTACATAAAATGTGCAATATAATTTTTTTAATAATTTACTTTACATTTGTCATGGTTAAGATTGCATTAATTGTCAAGTGATATTGTAGTATTTCTGATTATGTACTGAATAGAATTCCCTAAACAAAAGCAATCTGTGCTACAGATAAGCCCTCACTGCATTTTAAATCACATTTGTAAAAGTAAAAACAAAATTCAGGTTCATAGCATTGAGTGAATCAACATAAAATGCCAGACCATAATTTTACAGTGTGGGTACATACCAAATTGTACACTAACCACTGTTAGTGTAATTATAATAATATTATTATTATTATTTCTATTAAAGAGTAACTACTTGCACTAGGTGTAAATAGCAGCTGCCACACAGTGGCACTATTTACACTCAAATAGTCTGGTGGAAACACAGAAATTAAAGACAAACTGCACCCCCAAGTGCCATCTTAATGGTGAAGTTTCAAATCAATGTTTTATGAAGCAGAAATCCTGGGTTGGATTCGCCACTTTTCCCCGTCCTGTTTCCTGTCTCTACTCTTTATATTTCCTTTAATACTACTTATAATAATAAATATAAATGAATATAAAGGTTGAATGCCTGGCAGTGGTTTGGTCAGTGTGAAGGTCAGGGAGTTGAGAGGAAGGGATGATCTGGGTAAAATTAACCATGGTTTTCTAATAATATTGTGGTAACCATGATTTTTGGCAGAAGCCGTAGTTTTCATGCAATTAACCATGGTGTTACTACAGTAATATTATAGTAACCATGTTTCATTTTGTGGTTAATTTGCTATAAAATACCATGATAATATATGGTTACTGCAGTAAAACCATGGTTAATTTTTGTAAGGTTAAGGTTAGGTTTAGGGGTAGGGGATGGTGTGGGACTCTAAATAAACACAATAAACATGCTGCACTGATGCTCCTATACTGCATGTTAGTATATAATTAAGAGTGCAAATAATATCTTACACTATTCACACTTAGTGCAAAGAAGATGCTTTTTGTTGCTATATTGTGTAAATAGCATCTAGCCTATCTCTATTTGCACTTATTACTAGTATCTATTTTTATGTTATTAGTACTTATTTTTTGTGACTAGTAACTATTCCATTAGATACTAGTACTTATTCAACAATTACTAGTACTTTTTCATTAGGCACTAGTACTTATTTAATAGATAGATACTGCCTTTGTATTATTAGCTGCCTTTGCATTATTATTATTAATTCATAAAGAAAATGCATTACTTTAGTCTTTTATTCTTTATTTGTATTGGAGCATGGCAAGAATAGGAAAGCTAGAGCATGACATGACAATAAAATATAGTAAAACATTGAAGTGAAAGATACAGATACAGCAAATTAAAAGCTATGGTAACAAGGATAAAAACTGACAGACAGGAAGAGTAGTGCATTATTCAGCGCAGGGACTAGGGTTGCAACGGTATGATATTTTCACCCTACGATAACCTTCTCAGAAAATATCATGGTATCACGGTATACGGTATTACACAATTATTGTTATCTGTTACAGTGACCCTTAAAGGAGTGAAAACAGAAGGTTTTTTTGTTGTTGTTGGTTGAACAAACGCTTTATTATAATTGAAACTTGAAACCATTTTTTAAAATTGATTTGTAATAAAAGTCTCCCTTTTGAAAATAAATAAGAAAGCTAACAGAATTATAATAATAAACTGAATTATAAACATGATAAAAAAATAGCATGTAACTATAACATGTTATATAACTAAAGCATGTTAGTTTACATGTTAGCATAGTATGTTAAATGAACAATGAAAAATAACATCAGCTGTGTGAGCTTTTAAAGTAATGTCCTATGATTCTTAATAATTAACATATACTGTAGGTGCGGGACAGCGCAGCTACTGTCTGTACCTCTAACTCAGTGGTTCTCAACTGGTTTTGCTTCAGGACCCAGATTTTACATTGGAAATCAAGTGGCGACCCACCATAGTAAAAACGTAACCTGTATTTAATGTATTCTGGGTTGCATTTCCTTTTATGTTGCACAGTTTTGTTCATGGCTTTCAAGTACAAGGACATGCATCAAGTGACATTATTTTTGTTGTTGATGTCAACAACAAAAGCGACAGGAAGTTTTATCTCCCCTCTTTTAAAAATTTAAGAGCATATTTACTTATATGAGCCCATTATTATCCCGTTTGTTTCCTAATTTCAAACAATTAAAACAGAACATACATATTACACAGGTCAGTGTAGCTAGTCTTAAATAATAGTAATAATAAAAACAAATTAAAGTATTTATGAAAAAATAAATACTAGCTGAAACACATCTTGAAACTTTAACTACAACTGCCATTGTTGATATAAAATGAGGTCTAATAGATTCTACCTTTAGATTATTTCATATGAAACTATAACCTTTTGTCAAAACATAAGTTACTTTTACTCATGTAAAACTGTGAAACAATTTTGTAAAGGTGATGAAGTGTAATGATTTTATTTTATTTTTGGCGCATAGCACAGTGTAGCTCTTTTCCTCCTGTGCTGTGCAGGGCTGCCTACTGTTTGAGAGGTTCGACTTGACTTTCTCTGTAACACCTTAAACTAGAAAAGTCTCACTAGAACGCAGTTGTTGCACGCGCACGCCTGAGAGAAGAGTACATAATGATTGCGAGCTGGTTCCGTTACAGTCGTGCGAAAGTGCAGATGAGAAGCCTTTAGCTGATTGCAAGATTATCATTAAATCTGCCTCGGCAGTCCTAAATAGGCTATCACTTGGACGGTTGCCGAAATATCTTCAATGGGAGAACCATGTCATTGTTCTTTCCCTACTTTTCACACACCAGTTGAGAAACAATGTTTTAACTCACAAACATACTGTTATGTCAGACCCCCTCGCTTCTCTCTGACATTTTCTCTGCTGCATGTGTGTGGGGCAAGTTGACAAGTCTGACAGGCAGTCGAGGAGGAAAGGAGATGTGCATGCGCAGGTGAGATTCTCCGTCCGGTTGTATTTTTTTTCTCAATACCGTAGATAAGCAAATGTACATGGTGTGATAACTGTCAATTTTCATACCATGGTATACTGTGAAACCGGTATACCGCTGCAACCCTATTTGTCTCCCCTGCCAGGGGTGGAGGGAGCAGAGAGAGAGAGAGAGAATAGAGACAAGATTACTGTTCATTTATGTTAAGTATACTGTTTATCTACCAGTACAAAACTGAATTGAGAATAGAATAGAACCAATAATTTTTCAACTTACTTGCCGTTGTATAGGCCTACTTCATTATGGACTGAGCTCAACAACAAGCACTGACAGAATGCATATGTCAAAGAGGCGCTGATGCATATAGGCAGATTTTTTTCCTCCTAGGAATGATCCGAGGTCAGATGGATTGCAAATAATTATCGATTTATGAATTAAAAAAAAATGTTTCAGTTGATGTTTCAGTTTTCTACCGCTAGGTGTCAGTAGGCACACTGGGTGAAAAAGTAATACTACCCTTTTAAGAAAGAGAGTGACGTTGCATTTATATTTAACATACTATTTGCATAGTATGCAAATGTGCTCTGGAAATAATACTAGTACCTTTTATGTTCGCGATATCTGTGGGCTAAATAGTTACTAGTCATTAAAAATTAAGTACTAGTACTTATATTTTCTAGGATAGTAACATTTAAATAGATACTAGTCACTATTAGAATAAGTACTAGTATCAAATGAATAAGTACTAGTAATTGTTGAATAAGTACTAGTATCTAATGGAATCGTTACTAGTCACAAAAAAATAAGTACTAATAACATAAAAATAGATACTAGTAAGTTTTAAGGAATAAATGTCAAAACGGCTTGCCATAGTTGTAGTGCTGCAGTTCTGATTATAGTGCTTGGTTCAGGCCGGCACGGATACACGCTGAGTTTTTTCTCTTTCATTGCAGATTTGTAAGCGAATAAATTGTGGATTTTTTTATTTTCTATTTTTGTATTAAATCACCCTGAATAATTTGATTTGAATTATACAGTAAGTGCCTTCGCACTGTTTTCATGATAGTAACAGCTAAAACTGCAGCGATTACAAGCAGTGACTCCGAAGGCACTTAAAAGTCCAATAAAATTATTATGGGTGATTTCCTGTTTGGAAAACAATTTTATGTTGGGTGGGTTATTGTAATAAACGTTTGCAAGAGACCTAAAAAAAGTGGAAGAAAATGCACTGTAATACTGCAGGTCTTCTGCTACTGGCCACAACTGGTGCATTTAACCTGCCAATGTGTACACTTAAGCTAGCTTGCAGCCACCATGTAGTCATATAAATGTTGTACTTAGCACTAACACAGTTTTTGCCACCTTTAGAACCATGATGAATTTTTGAATGCCATTACAAGGAATATATTTGGTTGCTGGGAATGCAAACAAAATTCCTTTATCAGATTCCTAAAGGCCAAGTTCAGCGGGAATGTGAAGGAACTGTGTTTATGCGAAGGTCTTGGCCCTAAAAGGCTTGTCTAGGTGATGAATGCTTCATGCTCTTACCAGGGTCAGTCTCAAACCATGAAATTGCTCCCGCTCTCTTCATTCATTCACACCAGAAGAGAAGAAAGCTTGTACAGCTCTGTGATGAAATATCACATAATGGAAAGCTACCACTGCCGTTTCTCAAACTAATGGTTTCCTTCTTTTTTATTGACAGTTAATCATCAAAAAAGATAAATGTTCACTGAGGGTTAAGTGGAAGTTTGGAAAGAGAAAAGTCTTCTGAAAAGGGATAGTGTATCATTTATTCACCATTGCGGTCATGATGACTTTCCATCTCTAGTGGAACACAAGATGGTGGGCATTATATTAGAGTCAGTTACCATTTATTTTCATTTTAAGTACAAAATTGGTGACTGAAAATAAATGGTGAGTAAGGCTGTCAGTCCCTTTTGTGTTCCACACAAGAAAGACATTCATACAGGTTTAAACAACATGAAGGGAATTATTTTTCATTTTTAGTGAACTATCACTTTAAGAGAAAAGCTGCAGTTGAGCAAAACAAACCTAGCAAAGGGAACAGATTAAGAGAGAGATTCTTCTAAAATTTAAGAAGTCTAAGGCCCATGAAACGTTTCCCCCCCATTGAGAATAACATCTTTTGTGGTAAATAAATTTCCATCTTATTCTCTTTTCTATTGAAATCAAGTGGCATGCTAAAAACGTTTCACAAAATAAAAGAAACTTCAGATGTTGCCTTAATCGTGTCGCTAATGCACTTTTACCTACACGTTCAGAACACTTTGTTGTTTGAATCACTGAATTTTTGAATGGGCCTGTACCCTTTACTATGTATATGGTCCTTTGAACTCCATGGTGACGTAGGACCAGGATGGCCGTTTGAAGTGCAGAAGTGAGGGCTCTAGCAAAGGGAAACTCAGAAATCTAGTTTCCAAGGTCCATCTCCTTGGAGCTCTCCCAGCTGCCTACTGAGAGGTGACTTTATCTGGCCGCTGTGTTTACTGGGTGTAGCAGTAGTGACCTTAGCAAGAGGCAACGCTAGCGGGCTAGTGTTTATGGCCAGGCTATTAGCAGGCATCGGCTAGTGTGCTGCTTTTCCAAACAATACAGGATTGATGAGGGCGGTGGCGCTAAAATATTACCTTAGCCATCCATTGCCCAGCTCAGTGCTCATCAGTGGTTCTGAAGAGGCCCACGAGTGTTTACACTAAGCCAAAGAAGGAAGGGGGGAGAGCTGTCACAGCTTACACCGTTAAGCCTGATCTAATGCACCTCCAAGATCTGCTGAGGGAACCCACGCATTCACGCACTTGCATCTTAAAGGGTTAGTTGATCCAAAAGTGAAAATTCTGCTATTATTAACTCAACTTCATAGGGCTGCACAATTCATCGAAAAACTAATCGTGATTACTATTACGGCTGCCACGATTATGTTATTGTGAAAACTGATGATTACATCGTTCAATTTATGTCAGTTCCTGTTGCGTCAGTGGTTTCTATTCACATGTTTTTGCAGCAGTTGAGTGGGGTGGTTGGGTTGGGGTTGTTGTTGTTGTTGGGGTTTATTATATATACACTTTACATTAAGATTATATACGTTAACACATGCACATGTAACGTATTACATTCCAAATTAGGTTACAAGAAATAATGAATATTTTTTCAAGCATTTGTTCATCTCGGAATTCTTGGTTTGCTCATTTATACATACAATATTGTTCATTGTTAGTTCATGTTAGTTCTTGATGATGTTACATTACTAATTTTTAATATTAAACTGTATCAGTAAATGTAGAAATTGACATATCCCATGATTAAAAATGGTGTAAAAATATTGTTAATTTTTCATGTTCATTAATTGTGTAATCTTAATGTATACACATGGCACAAACTTATTGTAACAAGTTACTGATACATTTAATAAAAATGAATCAAACAATACTTCCATGGATAGACTACCTAATTGCAAATATTATCATACACTTTCTTAGCTATTCCTAAACTAACTTTTCTTCACTAAATAGTAAAAAACTTCCCTCTTTGTTCTCTTTCTCTGGCTCTTGTCTTCACTGGTGATTGAAATTTCAGTACAAAAGGAATGCTTTATTTATTTGTTGCAAATATCACTCCATGTTGCTATAATTCGCTATCATTATAGGGTTTAATTGAACTTTTTCTCCATTCAAACAGTGCATTTGTGAGTAGGGTTGTTTCTTACAACACTACAATCAGAATATTTAAAACAGAAAAATGTGTTGATTACATTTATTCATAATTCTTAATAATGTTATTCTGTATGACGTGAGAACATTTATCTTATTTTATTTTCAATTAGAGCGCTACAGTTTTGATTCTTTTTCTTTCTACTGGCCAATGATGATTCTGAGAAAACACGGCCACAGCCTATTATTGTTGCTGTTGTAACAAACATACACTATATGGCCAAAAGTTTGTGGACACCCCGTTCGAATTAACGAATTTGGTTACTCCATTAAATCCAGTAAAGACAAATCTTAATGTTTCTTTATGTAATGGCTTGGGCTTTGTGTGCTTCCAAATTTGTGGCAACTGTTTGGGGATAGCCCTTTTCTGTTCCAGCATGACAATGCCCCTGTGAACAAAGTGAGGTCCATGAAGAAATGGTTTACTGTGTCTGGCGTGGAAGAAATTGACTGGCCTGCACAAACCCCAGACCTGAACCCCACTGATCACTTTTGGGGTGAACTGGAACAGCAACTGTAAGTCAGGCCCCATAGACCAACATCAGTTCCTGACCTCACTGATAGCCTTGTGTCTGAATGAGAGCAAATCCCTGCAGCCATGTTACTACATACAGTATAGTGGAAAGCCTTCCCAAAAGAGTGGAAGCTGTTATTACAGCAAAGGGGGAAATTGAAGGTTTTGAAATCAAATGTTCATCAAGCACATATGGTGTCCACAAACTTTTGGCCATATAGTGTAATTTCCAAGCGTGTCTGATTGACAGGTAAAATGCAAGCTTTTATTTCAGCTTTGATGTTAGATTTGTGTTTATTTTTCATTATTTCAGCAGACAGCTTGCTTCATTCATTAGAATCATCAGCATTAAGTTAGAGAGGGTAAAGTTTATAATTCAACTGAACTGCACACAAGCATTTTAGACACATTCGCTGCACTCTGTCATGCACGGAATGAATGTGCGTCCTTGAATGAGCAGGGGTTTTTTCCACACATTCACTTGAACTGCTCAGGAAATGTCAATGGTATGGCCCATTTTAGGGATGGCCCAGATTGCAACTTAAAATCAAGCAGATTTTATAGAAATGTACATATTTAGGGCCCAAGCACTGAAAGTGCAGAGGCCCTATTGTTTTTCTAAGGATTAGTATTATTAGGGTCCAGGCACTGAAAGTGTGGAGACCCAATTGTTCTTCTAATGATTATTATTTTTATTAAGGCCCAAGCACTGAAAGTGCAGAGATATTTGATATCTTAAATAGTGTTGCCATGGCACCACATTCATTGTTATTATTCCTTCCTATATTTGGGTGTTTTTTAAGGCACTTGGCATGCTTAAAATTCCATGAAATTTTGCACACACATCAGAGTCGTTGGCCATTAGGGCTGGGCAAATGTTCACGCATCGGTGTGTAGGGGGGGCTCTGTAGTGCCCCCTTTAAAATGGGCATGTAAGTTGGCCGCTGTAGCACCCCCAAAAATTGTACATATATAGTTTACCTCAAGCCGGACAACTTTCATAATTATTGTTATTAGCTCTGCCCAACAGTTTTAGATTTTTTGAATATTGTAGTCTCTGAACTTTTAAATACTCCTCCTAGGGATTCATGAGACTGTCACCACATTTAGCCAACATTATGCCAAGACATTGAAGATGCTAAATTGTGAACATATTTTTTTATATATTGAACGGTGCTGCCATGGCGAGGCATTAAATTAGTGGTGAAAAAGGAAGTGTCTCATCTCTTCTGTGTACAATGTGTGATTTAGATCAAAATTGAGATGTATGTTTAGTCTTGGAGGTTAATCACATGGATGTGACTATTTTGGGTTACGGTTATAGCGCCACCACCTGGCAGCAGGAAGTGTGGCTCTTACAACAGACTTTAAAATAGTCCTCTTATATTTACCCAAATTGCTTCAAAATTGTTTAGAATAATGTCAAATGCCAAATGCATGTGTCCACCTTGCATTGTTTTCCGAAAGCCACCGGGTGGAAATGGACCCATGGTGCTTAGGCCCGTCATCGCTGCTTGCAGCTATATTTACAATTAAAGCTACATATTATGAGTACATTCTACGACCCCCTCACCAACATCTTGTTTTGAAGTTCTTCGAAGGGGTTATGTTTCACTGTGGCACATGAAAATGGATACTGAAAAAACATCACCTGACACTCGAAAAGAAGCTGTAGAACAAAAGCACTGTGGAATTATTTAGAGGTAAATGCACTGCAAATGAGCAATGCAACAAAACTAATACACTCCCGTTCTAATCAAGGCATAGATGTGTAAATATTTGATTTATTATACTGATTATACTGCTTTGTTTTTAATGAGAGCATTCGCGTCAATGGAGTGTCAGTGAGGTTGCGCTGGTCTGCGGGGCTCAAACAGTATAGATCTGCAGTGAGTGACAGCAGTCATTGTAATGGGAGAGTTTGTCTAGTTGCTCGATTTCTGTGTACAATTGATACAAAATTTAATAACAGTTTAGTTTTGTCACGTTAATAAGTACTGTAGGACAATTAAAATTTGGTTTGCATAAAATAGCTGAATAAAGTAATTCAGCTTAACTGTTCTAAACTTGTTTTGGAGGTGTAGCCAACATGAAGAATATGACATATTTCATGAATCACCGTCATTATCACAGCCACAGAGGCCATTTATGATCTAATGATGAACTTACATGAGCAAGATCACCATTGAAGATCTAAGGGGATGAATGGGTACCCATCTTGCCACCCCAGCGCTTACTGAACGCAGTAAGTAAATTGTTCAATTTAAATCGGCTAAGTTTGAAAATGGAATATGTCATATTATTTACTGTACATGGACCAATAATTTAAGAAGAAAAACACATATTACATGTCTGATGGTAGTTTTGTTAATTGGTAGTTGATCATTAAGCCCTACACCTTGCTGTTGTTTCAGTTTGGAACTCTCAAACCTGTATGATTTTCTTTCTTATGTGGAACACAAAATAATATATTTTGCAGAATGTCCAGAGTGTTCTTTTTTTTCCATTTCTTTTTTTTACGGAGACTGTCAAACTCTCAATAATGACCAAAAAAACAAGTTGTTATTTGCTTAAAATCCTCCCTACCACCATATTTTTAAAATCTCATTAAATTGTAATATGTTTCAATTTGACTTTCAGTTTGACATCAATGGCAAAACACTAGTAATATAACTATTGATGTTTGATATCATTGATGTTAAACCTTGCACAGCGCCAATGAGGTTTGAAAACTTCCCAGTGAGTAACACACAAAGCAACGTGAGCCTTATGGGCTACTTTAATGGTTTTATCCTGCTTTTTTATTTTTGTAACTCAACAACCCCAGTCTCTATTTAGTTTTGTTGTCTGTAAAAGAGCACTTTGGACATTATGTAATATTTTCTTTTTTGTGTGTGTGTTCTATGAAAGAAAGAAAGTCATTCTGTTCTGGAAGAACAAAAGGGTAAGTAAATGACAGCATTTACATTTTTGGTTAACTATTCCTCTGACAGAGAGACAGTGCACTTTGCACTGACTACATTTATATTCTATTTAGATATACACAAACTTTGACATACAGTTGAATAACACTTCAAGTAAAAAGGTTTCAGAGGTCATACAAACTTGTGTGTTGGTAAGTCAAGCGCAACAAATGGGTAACATTACACCAAACTGCATTCAACCAACAAAAGTCCTTAGATTTTACCAGAAATACTCCCTTCTTTTAGCAGAAGCATTAGCCAACAAGCTCAGCAGCAAAATCAACATTGCCCTTTGATTATGTACATGCCACCCATTGATAACGGTGGCAGCATTTGGCACTCTTCTGTTTGACAACAAGCTCCATATCTCTTGGTTACCACCACTGCAAACACTCCTCCGAGGAGTATATTTACCCTGAGAAAGGACAAAAGATTCAGAGATTGTGCTCTGCCACTAGTAGAGATGCATTTAAGCTTGAGGAGGAAGGAAAGAAAGATTTACTGTCATCATGACCAGAGGTAAATAAACACCCAGAGAGACGAAATGAGAGCGTTTCATTTCACACACAGTCCTGACTTGAACAAGCTTGACAAAGCAAGCCAAATAAGCACAACAACAAATCCACAAGGATTAAGTTTGGATTTCATCTTGACATACAGGAGATAGCGCATTAGACCATGGAATCCTGTCAAGTATAATATCTCTTCTTTGTCAGCCTTCCTAAGATAAGTAATTCCTTAGTAATACCTCACTTTTTCTATCAGATTTGTGGGTATGTGGGCTTTGTGTTCTGTGGATTCCAGACACTTTTATTAGGCTTTGGTACCCCTCAAAGGCCCCAAATCTCTCAAGTAAAAAGTGATGTGTAAACACTTCTGTGGAAAAATTATCCTTAAGGTGTCTCATCATGCAGAGTTCGCTCTTTCTCATTAATGCATTTGGAACACAAAGCTCTCCTACCTCTTAGAACAGTACAGCATGGCCATTTCAAGGAAACACATTCTCACTCCCTCTTCGGTTGCAAAGAGTGTCCATTTCTAAAACCTCAGATAACTCTTCACAGCTCTTGAGAAAGTATCATTTTTGACATGCCATATGTCAAACACATAGTAACAAAGCAGCTTTCATCCACTTTATTTGTACTTAATGACACCTGCTGCAACTTTAGTCTATTGACCCTAAGCTTTCCATAAACAAATGAAAAGAGAATTCATCCCCAGCTTAGTAAACATTCCACCTCCTGCCTCTGTGCCTCAGTTTAGACTTAGATTAGTGCAGTAATGATGGCTTGGCTTAATGAGGCCTGGGGGATGAGCTGTGAATGGGCTGTCTGGAGTAACGCCATGCTTTTCTTGTGCCAGCGATGAGATTACTGCAGTGAATGAGAAAAACTGAGCCCCTCCACAAACTCCAAAGCAAATGACAGAGATGATGTCCTGGATGGGAATCAGCAGGGACATAGTGATACAATATATCGATATTGAGTTGTGATACGATAATATTGTGATTTTCTTATATTTAATGAATTGTGATTCAAAATTGTGATTATTGCAATCTTTTTCTCAATCGTTTCTTATTCAACCTGATCTCATAGAATGAACGTTACTCTATATACATTTTTACAAACTGACTTGTATGTGCCACTTTCTATGTTTTGCTGCAGCAACTGTATGGTTTAAACACGAGTACAATTGCTCTTATTGATTTTATAAAAATGTAATTTTCGCTCTATTACTCACCTCCCGCTATGTTATGATATCAAAACACTTTTACTTTAGCACATGATTTGAAAAACGAAACCTTTTAAACTTGTGTTACAAACCCACCTACATATACACACTTATTCCTATGTCATTAGCTTGCTTGGTAGTTCACATGATAGAGAGTTGGACTTTGAGCTCGACAGCCGCGGTTGCTTCAGTTAATGTGTGTTTTCTTTTTTTTTTTTTTTTACAATTTGCATTTAAAAAAACTGTTGGTTAGGGTTAGGTGTTGGTTAGGGTAAGAATGTCTGTTTTGTGAACTACCATTTATCTTTTTGGACACTATTGTTTACACTTAGGGTACATTTTTAGGTTAGGGAGGTACGTTTTATTAAAACCGCCATCTAAAATTAACCATAAGATCTTCTGATTACATCCTCATTTCGCTCGGTTTTGGCGCCCCCCACTGGACATTTCACTTGAAAACTGCAGCCAAACATGTAGTGAAGCACGTAATTTCAGTTTTGCAAAAACGTTGCAATGCTCACGTAAATTTTATGAGGCCAGGCTGTTCTTAATCTTTTTTGGACATTTTGCATAACAAATGCTGAACTTCCTGTTTCACTCCAGCATAGAGCCATAGATGTAGCGTAGAGCATAGGCACATCAGTGTCAGTAAAAGCTGAACAGAGGATCTTTATGGCTGTCTTTCCAAATTATCAAGTTAAAGCCGTTCTTAGCTGTCTTAGCTTATTCTGAGCTTGCATTTTGGTCAAATATAAATTTGTTTGTTGAACTAATGCCACAGTACATTTCGTTTTCTCACACACTTGCCCTAAGTGGTGGTGGATAATATACAAAAAAAGAGGGAAAAACATAACAAAAATGATTAATTCTTGGTGTTAAAATATGAATTTGGTATTTTGAGATAAATTATCACAATACTTTGAATTGTCAATTTTTTCCCCCACCTCAAATGTCCAGCAATTCATGCTGTGTGTGTAATATGGCCCACATGCATCAATACGAATGTCTTAATGATGATGACTCAAAATACAGCTGCCTGCAATTTAAAATCACACGTGCCTCAGTCCACATAATATCCCTAAATTTACTAAATTTACAGCTCAGAACTACTCGGCATAGTTTCCCCCATATCAATCATGTCATTTGGAGCCCTTTTACAGAATGCCTAAGAAATCCCTCTCTGCTGTCTCTTAGCTGCATTTGTGGCCAACAAGGCTGTCTCAGATTCTGGAGGAACTTTTAGTGGGGAGGAATGAAGATGCACTGAGAAGTGTCACTGGTTTCCAGTACCAAACTGCCTAAATGATCCAATTATCAGGCCTCTTATGGTAAAGAAAGAGAGGATCCTGTTTAATTAGACAGCTTTATAACATGAGGATGCTTCTCTGGTGTGGGAATACACCATTGGCAATGTGTCTGAGTGAATTATATGCATTTGCAATGATGAACATTTCATTAAAATGAATCATGTGTTCTATTAGGGCAGTTGTAACTGGTTAACTAGTTGAGCTGTAGAAGGTGCGATTATTGTTGAGAGCCCACAGTACTCTGATAGAACATGTAGGACCCCGACGCAAAGTAGTCTTGTATCATCCGGAAGGGGTTCATTTTGCGATAATGAGCGGCTGACTGTACATTACCTGGTTGTTACATGGCTCCTTGCCAATGAAATAAATAAATGGACATGAAACATTGATTTGAGCTGAGATTATTTAAATATTTGAAAAGAAAGAGTGCGACGAGACAAGGAACTAGCACAGTATAAGAAAATGGTGATGACAAGTCAAATATATAGTTTAGCAGTCATTATACAAGCATACAGTATTTGACCATAAACAAATTGAGTATTTTAGGGAATGTTGTAATAAAATATTTTTGCTTTACGATCAAGACCGGTGGAATTTGTTTTCACACATTTTTGCCATAAAATGCATCATGACCTTATTACAGAGACAATCCCATTGGTATAACCTGTGGTTTAGTGTCTTACTGATGGTCACAATGCTGATCGCTCATGGCTCACTTTATGTTGAAATCGAACCAGCAACCTTCCTTTGATTACCAGCCCTGAGTCTTAACAGCTACACCACACACACACCACTGCTGAGAGTCCACAGTATCTTTTTTTTTCTCTCTCTCTCTATTTCTTTCCTTTATGATTTCTTTACTGTAATGTCAGATATCAGTCTTTCATTTCCTTTCCTCCTCAACCGCCTGTCCTATCTCACAGCAGACCTGTTGCTTTCCCATCCCCTCTTTTCTGGATGATTCTGTGGGCCCTTGAGTTTGTAATGTGAGCAGGCATGAGTGAATGAGAGAGGGAGAGAGTGAGAGTAGGCTCATGGGAGGAGAGAGGTGAAGAGGGCCATAATAGCCAGCCAGATGGAGAGAGAGAGAGAGACAGAGCTGCCCCACTTCACCCATAATAAGGGGTAGTGCTTTTAGTGATATTACAGCCTTTTTTTCAATTCAATTGAATTAATCCCTATTTCCGAGCAATTTGGACACATGTAGTCATGGATACAGAGGCAGGATGGCTGGATGCTAGCGTTCCCCCTGGATTTGTGTGCAATATGTGCGTGTGTGTAGGTTAGTGCAGTTATTGGTATTTTTTTTTGTCCCGATACCATTTTTTTGAGAACGAGTACTGATACTAAATTTTTGGCACTCGCCGATATCGAGTCCGATACCTGTTTTTTTTTTATTTATTTTTTTATGTTTACGTAATGGCATTTGTACGTCAGATGGTATCGGTTTTTGGTATCGGAGCATTTTAACGAGTACAAGTACCAGTACATGAGCGCGGTATCAAACCCAATACCAGTATCGTATCGGGACATCCCTATTTTTATTTTATTTTTTACAGATATATGCAGATTTAGTTATGACTTAAGGTAATATTCATATGCTTTTCATGCTAATGGTATTTTTCTGGCTGTTTCTGCAGAATCTTTCCGAGGGAATACCTGTTACAGCATGTACATCTCTACTCACTGGCAGACCTGCAGCAGGTAAGGTTATTTCTCTCCTCTCTTAAACATCTCTTTATACACAGCTATTCATGTAAGTAGACCCACATGGAATATTTGCTTTTTTCAAATTTTTTGCACTGATTGTTGGGGACAATCTAAGGAATGGATTTAAATATGGAAAATGGAGCTGATAGTACACTCTTATTGGTCAAATAAAAACTTTACCAAATTAGCCAAAATATTAAATAAACAAACACGCAGGTGTTCAAAATGACAGCTGTTCTTAGCTTTCTGTGGAATTCTGCTGTCGCAGATTCAGTGCAGGCCTAAATATGTACATACAGTATAGTGGCCCCAAAAATTGTCATCAGTCATCTACAGAATGCCAAATGTTGGTCCCTTTGTTTTGTAATCAACATTTTTATTAAATCATACAATAACAAAAAAATGTAAAACATATATATATATAGATTCAACATTTAAACCCCACAACCCCCCCTCCCCCCCAAAAAAACAACCCTGTGGTCAAACATAGGTAAATATATTTATATTTATATATATATATATATATATATATATATATATATATATATATATTTACATTTTACATTTATGCATTTGGCAGACACTTTTATCCAAAGCGACTTACAGTGCACTTATTACAGGGACAACCCCCTTGGAGCAACCTGGAGTTAAGTGCCTTGCTCAAGGACACAATGGTGATGGCTGTGGGAATTGAACCAGCAACCTTCTGATTACCAGTTATGTACTTTAGCCCACTACGCCACCACCACTCCGTGGTGGACATATACACACACACACACACATACACATAATAATCATACTCACTTAAAACTATATTACGCTACTCTCTCTCCACGCCCCACCTGAGAGCCCTCCAAAAATTCCAAATACCTGTCCCATTTCCGGATAAACAAAACCAAGTCACCCCGTCCTCCCGATCACACCTCCTCATAAGCCGCCACCCTCCCCATCTCCATGCACCACTCCAGATATGGGGGCGCACCAGCTGACCTCCAACCCCTCAAAATAACCTGCCTGGCGATCATCACACAGGTCAGAACCCAATACTTTATATGACTATCCCCCACATCAATGACTGCCCCGTCGCCCAGAACACAAAGTCAGGGGCAAAACAAAACCCGAGTGCCTACCACGTCAGACACAATTCTGAACCTTCAACCAGAATTTCGGGATCTCAACCACCAAAAAACTTGGGCCATGTCTCCATCCTCCGATTGGCATCGCCAGCAGGTGGGTGTGTCTTTAAGACCAAGCCTATACAATCTAGAGGGGGTCCAATAGAATCTATGCAAAATTATGAATTGCATAAGACACACCTTTGCATCTCTAGATGCAGACTTAACGTTTTTAAGAATCCTAGCCCACACTCCCTCCTCCAATACCAAGTTGAAGTCTTTCTCCCATACTCTCTTAAGAGAGGTTAAAGCTCCGTCCACCAGACTCTGAATTAACAGGGAGTAATACACTGATGCCTAAGAACCGCCTTAAGTGCCTCCCAAGCCACGCCCACAGAAGATACTGAGGAGCAGTTGGTCACCATATAAATATTGATTTCAGTCTTTAACATTTGTTGGAAATCAGGATTTTGCAACAGGGATACATTAAGGCGCCAACTATACGATTTCTTTTTCTTTTTTCTTTTTTAACACCTCTTAACTCACCAGGGCATTATCTGAGACTAAAATGTTTCCAATTGAGCAATCAACAACAGATGAAATGAGGGACGTAGATATCAGAAAAAAAAAATCTATTCTAGAATAAATCTTATGGACTGATGAAAAAAAGGTTTAGTCCCTACCAGATGGGTTCAAAAGTTGCAAAATATCTGCAAGACCAAGATTTTTACACATCCTGTGAAGTGTCAATGTTGCTCTAGGGGGCTTACACACTTTTGCTTCACTATGATCAAGGACTGAGTCCATCAAAAGATTAAAGTCTCCTCCCAATATTACACTGAACAAAATTATAAATGCAACACTTTTGTTTTTGCCCTCATTTTTCGTGAGCTGAACTCAAAGATCTAAGACTTTTTCAATGTACACAAAAGGCCTATTTCTCTCAAATATTGTTCACAAATCTGTCTAAATCTGTGTTAGTGAGCACTTCTCCTTTGCCGAGATACTCCATCCACCTCACAGGTGTGGCATATCAAGATGCTGATTAGACAGCATGATTATTGCACAGGTGTGCCTTAGGCTGGCCACAATAAAAGGCCACTCTAAAATGTGCGTATACGCAACGTTAGGTGCGTAAATATTAGCCAAAATCAGACTTTGCCCCTGAATATCTGCTAAAACAATAATGAATTTCCATAATTTATCTTTAATCTGTTTGAGACATTTGAATTGTAGATGTTTATTTATCAATATAATGACCCCCCTACTCTTACTTCACTTCACTTTTATTGTCACACAACCATATACACAAGTGCAATAGTGGGTGAAAGTCTTGGGTGCAGTTCCGAGCAACATAGCAGTCATGACAGTGATGAGACATAGATGAGACATATACCAATTTACAATAAACAGATTTACACATCACAATTTACATATCTAATATACACATAATTACACACAACACAATATACAAATCATAATATACAGTATACAATACACACAATATAGAATATTGTACAGTATACAATACACACAATATAGAATACACATTATACAATAAAAATAGTATATATAGTATATATAAAATATACAGTAGGTTGTATTGTACTGTATTGACATTCAGGCTGTCGGTTGATAGTCAGTTGCCAGTGTATTGTTAAGAGAGAATATAATTTAAGACAGTCCAGTGTGAGATAATAAGATTAATAAAGTGCAGTGCTGATGTATATTGATCGTGAGAGATCAAGAGTTCAGAAGTCTGATTGCTTGGGGGAAGAAGCTGTCATGAAGTTGGCTGGTGCGGGTCCTGATGCTGCAATACTGCCTGCCTGATGGTAGCAGTGAGAGCAGCCCATGGCTCGGGTGGCTGGAGTCTCTAATGATCCTCCAAGCTTTTTTCACACACCACCTGGTATATATGTCCTGGAGGGAGGGAAGCTCACCTCCGATGATGTGTCTGGCAGTTCGCACCACACTTTGCAGGACTTTGCGGTTGTGGGTGGTGCTATTGCCGTACCAGGCAGTGATGCAGCCAGTCAGGATGCTCTCTACAGTGCTGGTGTAGAACCGTGTGAGGATGTTGCGGTTCATTCCAAACTTCCTCAGCCATCTCAGGAAGAAGAGACGCTGATGAGCTTTCTTCACAACGGCCTCAGTGTGGACGGACCATGTGAGTTCCTCAGTGATGTGGACACTGAGGAACTTGAAGCTGCTGACTCTCTCCACCGGTGCTCCATTGAAGGTGATGGGACTGTGTTCTCTGTCTTTTCTCCTGAAGTCCACCACAAGCTCCTTTGTCTTGCTGACGTTGAGGGAGAGGTTGTGCTCCTGACACCAGAGTGTCAGAGTGTGCACCTCCTCTCTGTAGGCCGTTTCAGCATTGTCAGTGATCAGACCTACCACCGTCATATCATCAGCAAACTTAATGATGGCATTGGAGCTATGTGTTGCCACACAGTCATGTGTGTACAGGGAATACAGGAGTGGGCTGAGAACACAGCCCTGTGGGGCTCCAGTGTTGAGGGTCAGTAATGAGGAGATGTTGCTGCCCATTCTAACCACCTGGCATCTGCTTGACAGTAGTCAGACAGAAGTACTTGAGCCAGCACTAAAGAAAACATGTCCACCCCGTATCCTCCCAAATTTTTCAGCTTCCTGCGGGGAAAGATGTGTTTCTTGAAGAAACACTATATCACATTTCTTATGTTTAAGAAAATAAATAACCTTAAATAACCTTCAAGAAAAGAAATTGCCCCAGCCCATTCACATTCCATGTGGAGAGAGATAGTCCACTCATATTAACATTTGACATTTTGATATAATAGAAAAAATAAATTGTGTGTCAAAAATAAGATTGTACAGACCACATTTCAACATTAGTGCAACACTCAAACCCCGAACATTGATGTAAGAGTTTCTTACATTCCTTGAACCGATCACGTTTCTCTCTTGTCAAATTCGCAAAGTCCGGAAACAAGAAAATATTGTGATTCTTCCAAGAAAGCTTTCCTTTGCTCCTCGTCTGGCGCAACACGAGATCTTTATTGAATGATCTCAGAAATGTGGCCAGAATTAATTGGAGCCTGTCTCCCTCAGCAGATCTGCGAGCAGGGACTCTGTGAGCTCGCTCGATTTTCAGTTTATGGCCTGTTGTGTTGAGCAGTTTCGTGAAGAGCTCGTCCAGGAATTTCACCATATCTTTGCCCTCTTCGTGCTCAGGAATTCCAACAACCCGTATATTGTTCCTTCGGTTCCTATTTTCGAGATTTTTCCAAAATGTGTTCCAAGTCTGTTTTGAATGCGGGTGGATTAGCGGATAATTCCCTCTCCGATGACTCCAGATAATCGATCCGTTTCTCAACATCTGGCACTCTTGTGACCAGCTTAGAGAATTTTGTTTCCATCGCCGTAATCGATCGACATATTACAAGTAATTGCATTAGTTAACATTTTTAATTGTAGCTTGAGTGTCCAAAAACTTTTTTGGGCCACTGTGTATACACACCTCATCCCAAGTGGAACCCTGAAAAAAACATGATCACTTTCACAAACATTTTTATAGGCACACACCTGTAGCACACATCATCACCATGCAGAGTATGTGTCTGCTCGGTCTCATCTGACAGTTGGAGTCGAGTGGCTGTGAGATTGTCTGTGTGTGTGTTTTTCACACCCTTCTCTCAAAACCCTAACACTTTATACAGAGCTTGAGTTACTATACATGTGTGCACACATTCTATAATAGATTTTGTAAATTAGGCTGTATTATACAGGAATTATAATTATATAACTGATTATTTTTATGTCATCTGATATTTTACCTGCTTCAGTTGGCATCAGTCATTAACACATTGTAATGAACAATAAAAAAAGATGGATACCTGTTTAGTTTTTTTGAAAACCTGGAATAGAGCAGTTTAATTTCTAAATTGGACAAATAAGCCCTGATACTATCTGCTTCCAATATCGGCTTTATCAGAAAGATGTCTATAATGTAAAAAATAATTATTATTGGATGATACAGATATTGTCACTATTATATTGTCTAAAACAAACAGAACCATTAGCCATGGGTTTATATACAGGGATATAGGAAACAGTACTCTTATCTTCCCTTATGTCTTTTTCTCCCTCCCCTTCCCTCATCGGCTCTCCTTCCCCATACTATTGTGCCTGAATTTTTGTCACACTTCTACTTCTTTGAAATGACCCCTGCCCTTATTTTTCCGTTGCTCTCAGAACATCCATTCTCCTGTCCCACATCCCCTCTCCCTTCTGTCTCCTGGTGGGAGGCTGGAGTCCCTTTACCCACTCCCTCTCCACCCCAGTGTTCCCCCCACCCAGCTAACTAATTACTGCCATTCAGGCGCTACAGGCAGAAAAACAAAGCGTGACAGTCCTCCCTCTGTTTCCATTCCATTCTATTCTTCCATAACATCCCATTGCCTGACACTGCTTTTCTGGCCTTGTTTTACATTTCTTCAATCTCTTCATCTCTCTGAAGTTTTAAGTTTCATATTTAAGGTGCTTTATTGGCATGACAGATAATTGTGCAATTGTATTACCATTTGCAGCTTGGCTGTGTGCAATGAAAACATCAAACAAAACAAAAAGAATAAAAACACAACCCCAATTCTGAAAAGATGGGACAGGATGAAAAAGGCTAATAAAAACAAAAAGGAGTGATTTGCAAATTATATTCACACTTTCTATATCGAAAGTACTACAGCTACACATTATATGATGTTTTACCTTGTGAATTTTATATTTCTTTGAAAATGTACAGTAATTTCAAATCAGATGATTGCAACACGCTCCAAAAAAAAGTTGAGACAGGGGCAATTTAAGACTAATAACAATTTGACGAGTTGAAATAACAAGGCGATGTGAAACAGGAGATGTTAAACAGGTGAGGCAGTTGTGTCATAGTACTGTATACTGTATAAGGAGCCTCCAAAAACAGCCTAGTCCTTCAAGAGCAAGGTTCGTTCAAGACTTGTCAATTTGCCAACAGATGCTTAAGCAAATAATCCAGCACTTTGAGAACGATGTTTTCAAACAAAGACAAATTGGAAGGATTTTGGGCATTTCACCCTCTACAGTGCACAATATAGTTAAAAGATTCAAGGAATCTGGTCAAAACCACTTCTGAATGCTCATGATCTTTGATCCCTCAGACATCACTGTCTTAAAAAACATAATTCATCTGTAATGATATCATGAACATGGGCTTGGGATAACTTTAGTAAACCTTTGTTAGTCAACACCATTCACCGCTGCATCCACAGATGCAAGACTTTACTATGCAAAGCAGAAGCCGTACATCAACACTGTCCACTTCTCTGGGCTCAGTCTCATCTGGAAAGTAGAACAGTGGAACTGTGTTTTTTGGTCAAAGCTGTCATGTTATCCGGGCCAAAGAGGAAAAAGGCTATCTAAGCTGTTGTTAGCGTCATGTCCAAAAGCCAGTGTCTGTATGGGCCAGGGGTGTGTCAGTGCCCATGGCATGGGTGACACACACATCTGTGAGAACACCATGAATGCAGACAGATATGTACAACTTTTGGAGCAAAATATACTCCCATCCAGCACCGTCTTTTCCAGGGACGTCCCTGCATTTTCCAGCAGGACAACTTCAAACCACATACTGCCTGGATTTCAAGTGCATGGCTGTGTAAGCAGAGTTGTGTAGGTGCTAGATTGGCCTGCCTGCAGTCCTGACCTGTCTCCAACTGAAAATGTGTGCCGCATTATGAAGCACACCATATGGCAACAAAGACCCTGTACAATTATGCAGCTAAAGACCTACATAATTGATGAATGGGGGAAAATTCCACTTTATAAAATTAACAAACTTGTGTCTTCAGTGCCCAAATGCTTAAGTGTTATTAGAAGGAATGGTGATGTTTCACAGTTGAAAACTCTCTACTGTTCCAAATTTTTTGGAGCGTGTTGCAATCATCTGATTTGAAATTACTGTACATTAAAAAAATAAATGAACTTCACAGGGTAAAACATCATATAATGTGTAGTTGTAGTGCTTTCAATATAGCAAAGGGTGAATATAATTTACAAATCACTTATTTTTGTTTTTATTAGCATTTTTCATTCTGTCCCAACTTTTTCAGAATTGGGGGTTGTACTATAAAATAGGATTTTAAAATTGGGTGTTCTGGGTGGTTGTTGCCACAATATCTATACTTCCATGGGTCTGATGAACAGTCTACCTTGCTCAGTATTTGTCCTTGTGTTATGAGTAGGATGTTAATGAGCACAGTCTATAAACACTTTAAAAAATATATATATATAAAGTGTTGTGCTGCCATGTCAGATTAATTAGAAGAAATTCAGTTTGTCATGATAATTTGGCTCATTCTAACCTCTTTGAAGTGAAACACCACCACAGTGCTAAGTACTCACTGGTTCGTAAATGGGCTTCGTACTTTGTCAGTAGTTTGTCCCTCATCTTGTGTACTTTTTATTCATCGCTTTTGCTGCAAGGCCTTTATACTCTCCCCCACTTCCTCAGCCCCTTCTTCACTGCCCCTGTAAGGCCCAAATTTGAGGCATTTCCCATTCACGTCAGATTACTCACTCTTTCAGCTACTTAATTGGCTTACCTTGTTAAGGAGCCATTTTCTTTTAGTGTTGCTACTTAATGCCCGGTCCTCTGTGGCTCTGGAATGTTCGCCCTTTGTATCAAGGTCACTGAATGCTGAACTATCTCCAGCAATATGGCAAACATTATAGACCAAAAACAAATGCCTCTCCCCTACTCTGTTCTAACAATTAACCCAGAGTTTTTGCCTGTCTATTTTAAATAAAATTAACCCATTGGCCATATTTGCTTGCATTAGTCTTGACCAGAAACCACCTTTGTTTGGTAACTGCCTTTTGTTTGACATCGCTAGTGGAAGAGTTAAAAAAGTTTCTGAAAGTGCCCTAAGATGGCTATATACATACTAATTGTATTGGATGCATTGTACCAAAGGCAACGGCTTTAGTCTTGCCAGCAATCTCCAAATAACGAAAGGGTTCAAAGTAGGGATGGGTATTTTGATCATTTTGTCTACTCAAGTACTCTGACTAATTACTTGAGTACTTGTCAAGTACTTGAGGGACAATGACATGTACATAAGGGTATATATAATAACATGTCTGACAAAAGTCTTTGGCAGCTGCATTGCGTCTTGTTGTTCCAGTGTATCATCTATTCATTATTATAGGCTGTTATAAAATAATCTGTTACAAAATGTACAAAAGATTGCATAATCAAAATATAATGCATCATATTTTGTCATTATGTGAAGATTCGCTGCCCAACTCAATAAAAGAATGTGCACAATGTGAGTCTCTGTCTGTTCTTCCTTCAGGTTACCGTAGTAATCTTAGTAAGCGCGCACCAGTTTTTATAGTGACTGTCTGAACAGTCTATATTCAAATCGAGTTTGGCTTAACAGGAGATGCCATTACCATTGCGTTTTTAATATGTGTGTTAAGTTGAAGTTAAGTTTTGAAAATGCTGCATTCTGTTCCATTTAGCTGCGCTCTGTCTAGCTGTTTGAACCACTCGCAGCGCGTTGAGTCAACTTCCACATGCCGGGTGTGTGTGTGTGTCTCCTCAAGTGTTCGCTCCTGTGGGGAAAGCCGCGATGCTCCGTATTGTTGTTGCCGTGATGAATTATGAAGCATTCCATTCAACATGGAGAGTCAGAATTTCCACCTTTCAACGGTGGAAAGGGCAACAGAATGACACTTTATCTCGAACTTCTAACTTGGAAACTCTTCAAATCCCATTTCGTCGAGATGCAGGCGTGTGTTACTTCACATAAACATTTCGGAACCCAGGGCAGGGAAGTTTACAGTCAGTGACAAACATTCACTTTTAATAAATAATATCCATTAACAAGTCAAAGTTCTTACATTAAAAGATAATAAAACTTGTTTAGCAAACGTTTTGCAGAGACAGGTAATCAAAACACGGTTAATTACACTCTCTTTTGATTACTGTAACGATAGCATTGCAACGTCGTATATCAGTTTGGTTGGTATGAGACGTCTCTGACAATCAATGTACCCCTCAAAATCACAACGTAATCAATCTCAAAATTAAAAATAAACTCCCTCTTTGACACGTTTGTGTTTAGTTGTCAGGTAATTGTCATTGAATTTCAAATTAAATGAAAAGTCACATCATACATGATCACCATCGATCATCGATTTCATGATCAATCATTGCTGCCACGTCCAAGTACCCGAGTACTCGAGTACTCATGCTCATCCCTAGTTCAAAGGTGTATTCAGAAGCTCGTGGGGAACGTTTACAGACACGGAGATGCATATTTTCACATAGATACCCCAACACCCTCAGAGGCACACCTGTGATACTGTGAAGTTCTGTGATCCCCATGAACATGCAAGCAGTCTATCGTCCATTGAGCTTAAGCGAAGAAAAATCAGCAACAGGCAGGTGCTTCAAGTCAGAAGTTATAAATCTCAGTCTGGTGCTCGTCCTTGAGACACAACAACCTTCAATATGTTCAAAGGACTATCATGCATCAAGAACGGCTACATGACTCCAGGACATATTACCAAATTTGATCACGTTCCACATGTTCATCTGTATACAGGATAGAATTTCATGCCGTTTCTTTCGTGCCCACCTTGCACTTAGACGATACCCTGGCTGGCTGGCTCTCTCTCTCACTTCCTCGCGCACGCTGGTGGTAATCCTGTTTTACGAGGCCCTGGCAGGGAGGGTATTATCCAAACAGAGCTCACACTCTTTTTATCTGTATAATCTGGGCCCTTTCTCTGCCGTTTAATGGAACAGGCGAGGACATTAGGGCCAGGGCTGAGAAGGGGATGAAGTAGTAGGCGCTAAACTGTGGTTTTAGGGGATTAAGCAGTTGACGACAAAGCACGTGCAAGATAGGAGCAAAAGATTTGGCGGCCGTCACCCATGCCCCCTGCAACAGCCACAAAGATGCTGTTTTAAGCCTTGTTTATACTTTCGCCTGGCACCGCAGAGGGTGTTGCGGGTGCATATCTCGGCAGCCCGAGGCATTTATACTTGATGTACACTGTGGTTGCACTCTTCTATAAATGACAGACAGCAGTCCAGAGAAAATGTCAGCTTTTCCAGCAAGAAACAATGGTGATGAAGTGCTTTGCTGAACTTTACAGTTTACCTAGCCAGGTATGATAATAAATAATTCATGTTTACTGGCCATATGCAAGAGGTGAACAAAACAAAATCACTTAAGAACCAGTAGTAGGGTTTTTACATTGTCTGTCTGTGGCTAAACTCAACCACCTTTATTTTTTTAAAGTTAAGATATTAGTGTTTTATGTTTTATAGCCTAGTCAAGATAAGTTCTAAATGTAAAACAATTGTATGAACTCCAATTACATTACAACACACACTAATATATATATTTTTATTATTATTATTATTTTACACAGTATAAAATAAACAAGAGCTGTTCAGTTATATATTAAGGAAACTAAACTTTTTATTGTATTGTTTAGACCTTTTTATTCAGTGTACGAAAGGTAGTGGATAAATAGGCTTCCTTGTCTTCTTAACAAGAACAACTGAGGAGCTTCAACGGGTAATTTCACTGAAAACATTGTCCTTTTAACATTACTAGCAGTAGTTTACCCTGCATCAAAGCACAGGCAAATCTGCCCTGCCCCTTTCCTCAGTGCATTAAGGGAGACTACTGAAAGACTCATGGACAAAGAAAGCAGTGTCTGCTTCTGATTTATAATTTTTTTATTGATCGATTCATGGTCATGTTTAGGAGATCATAATTGGTACTAGGGCTGGGCAATATATTGAATATTCATGATATATTTGTAATGAATTTGCTGCCGATATAAAATTAGGAATATGTGAGTACACAATGATTTGACAATTTTTTAATTAACCATTAAGTTTCCTAAGAAGCATGTCATTAGACATATCATTTTAACAATCCCTCTTTGTAACTCATGAGTATGAGAGCGATTAGACCGCTCAGAGCTGCCAAGTTTGCTTCATTTATGTTAATCATTTCAAACTGTCCATTTCAATTAATTGATTGAAAACTGATTCAGTGATTAATTTGTGTCAACACTCAAAAATGTCCCCATGTAGCATTTTTCATGTATAAAATATTTACTAAATAATATTGGTTGGTAAACATTTATGTTTATTATGATGTATTATTATAGTGGTTCATGAATGACAATGATTAATTATCATTCTTCTTTGTGTTGATTTAGTGAAAAACAGTGCAGGGAAATATGCCTTGATTATTTGTAACAAAATGTTCCTGTGTTTTAGGTCTTACATTAAACATTTTGAATCTACTTGGTTAGTTGATTGAAATGATGGTCCTTATGATTGTAAAAGACCCTTTAAATAATTTTAGAGCAAATACATGTATATTGAGAAATGTATTGAATATTGTCAAATGGCTGAAAAATATTATTATATGTCGCTCATCCCTATTTGGTACATCCATCCATATATTGTTATATTGTTATGTTTATAGAAGATATAAATAGCACAGATTCAGGTTCTCTCAAACACCTAGCTGTTCACATAAATGCACACTTTCACTACTTTGTCAATAACTCTCCTTAACAGCCTTCTAGTTCACCACAGTCCCTCCCCATCAAGCCTGGCATAAGTGAACTCGTTTTTCAGTGCCCCAACTAAATTATTGAAATGCTTAATTTCTCACTCTGACACCTTTGATCAAGGGAGGTATATATCATCTTTACGTAAGGACGGCAAGTGTGCTCGCCCCACTGCTTTGATTGGTGGCTTGCAGCGTTTCCTTAATGCCTTGCTATATTACTCTTCGGAATGGGAAAAGGCAGGGTATTGCCTCCAGGCTTCTATCAGCCTGGTCAGAGAAAAACCGAGATGTCTGTACTGAAAGCACCCTGATGGATGGATGGTGAAGTACTCTCTTGTTGCCCATACTGAGAAAGCTCGCCAACAGTATCACCTCTGTGTTTATTGGGCAGTGACAGTAACTAGGTTATAGCATTGTGGGTCTGAGCCCTTCTGCATGCATCCCTTTGGTTTACAATGCTTTGGTGGAATGCTACGAATTGTTCCACATCTTTCTAATACTGAAAAACAATCACATTAAACATTTTTGAAAATACATTAGAAAGAGTGTATGTAACACATTTGAGTGCACATTATGAAATTGGATCAGTTGTGTGCCCACGTTATTAATGCGTTAAAGCAAGATATTTACAACATTTACTAGTGTCACTGGTGTAAGAACAGTGTTTCTCAATCCCAGTTATAGAGAACAGTCGTGCCTAGAAGGGAACCCTCAGGGAAAGTCTTGCGAGAATCATGTGTTGCTACTACGGTTAGAGTTAGGGTTTAGGTAAGGTTAGGTTAGGTTTAGAGGTAGGTGTAGAGTTTTTGTCTCCAAATAAACACAATAAACACAGTGTATGAATGCTGCATGCAACTCTTGCTAGACTTTTCCCAGATCGAGGGTTCCCTTCTAGACAAGACCTTGGAAGACCCCAAAACTATACCTTTGTGATGTTTCCCATATCTAACACACCTAATACTACTAATTAGCTCATTAATAGAGACTACAAGACCTAAAACGTATATGTCAGATAAGGGAAACATCCAAAATATGCAGTGATGGTGTCCTCCAGGAACAGGATTGAGAAAGCTTGAACTAAACAATTCCTCCGGTCATAGCACCCATGGCCGTAAAGGGTATCTTCCCTTTTCCCACACAAACCTTCCCCTTTTCAACCCATTCTCCTCACTCACACTGTATATGTGTGTGAGTGTGTGCATATTTTGTGGGAGACTGTGGTGGTCCTTCCTTTATTCTTTCTCCCCCAAAGCCCTCCCATCCCACCCTCCCAAGCTCTCCTCTCTCGTCCACTGTCCCCTCCCCTCTTCTCCTCCTCCATTCTTTGGCTGGCTCCTTGTGGAAGGGCTGAAGAATGCTGGCAGACCCTTTAATTGGTGTGCTGCAGTGCTGCCAGGTGTAGCCACTTGTCTCTGCTCCCTTGGTGAATATGCACTGGAGGTCTAGGCCCCTTCCCCTATCTCATTCAGCTGCCTACAATACGCCTTCTTAAGTGCCCTGCTTTTAAAGGCCATGCCGATTTTTAACTATTCTGGCCGATAAATGGCATTCACATATTATTTTTTGCAAACAGTCTCCCAAAAGGAATTACCCCACCCTTGATCCGTAACCAACTCCCCACTCTCTAAGCATTCATTCGTTTTCATGTAGATTCCTGATGTGTTTTTTCTTTTTCTTTTTTTTTTTTTACCTTAGCCCTCATTGAAGTCTGTACTTTTTCTCCGTATGTGGCAACATCTCTAAACTCACCAGGGCGTGATCTGAGACTAAGATGTTTCCAATTGAGCAATCAACAACAGATGAAATGAGGGACTTAAATATATATATATATATATATATATATATATATATATATATATATATAAATCTATTCTAGAATAAATCTTATGGACTGATGAAAAGAATGTATAGCCCCTACCAGATGGGTTCAAAAGTCTCCAAATATCTGTAAGACCAAGATTTTTACAAATCCTGTGAAGTGTCAATGTTGCTCTAGGGGGCTTACACACTTTTGCTTCACTATGATCAAGGATTGAGTCCATCAAAAGATTAAAGTCTCCTCCCAATATTATATCATGAGGAGTGCCAGCAGCTTGCAACATCCCTTCAAGATCAATAAAAAAGCCCTGATCATCAGTGTTAGGTGTGTAAATATTAGCCAAAATCAACCTTTGCCCCTGAATTTCTGCTAAAATAATAATGACTCTTCCTAATTTATCTTTACTCTGTTTGAGACATTTGAATTGTTGATGTTTACTTATCAATATAATGACTCCCCTGCTCTTACTTGAGCCAACACTAAAGAAAATATACTCACCCCATATCTTCCCACATTTTTCAGCTTCCTGCGGGGAAAGATGCATTTCTTGAAGAAACACTATATCATATTTCTTACGTTTAAGAAAAGAAATAACCTTCCTTCTTTTTATGGGGTGCTCCAACACATTCACATTCCACGTGGAGAGAGACAATCCTCTCAAACTTACATTTGACATTTTGACATATTAAAAAAATGATTGTGTGTCAAAAACAAAACTATAAAGACCACATTCCAACATTAGTGCAACAATCAAACCCCGAACTTCCCCCAGAACCAAACAAACAGAAAAAAGAAAAACATGTGCATTAACCCTGCGCACCACAGCGCCAACTGGCATCCATCTCTCTAAACTCAAACAGTCCATGTACGCCTACGAGAGCCCCCATGACAACTTTGCTGTCAGATTGCTCAAGTCCGGTGTTTCTATAAAAATTTTGTGAGACAGAGTTACATAACAGAAGAAAATCTATAAAACAAACTCCAGCCAGTAGGCGGGATAAACACAAAGAACGTGTAGATTCATCCAGATAACTGTCCCAAAGGTGTGTTCCACCACAAAACAAGCATCAGCTGCTAGCGGAAACAGCACAAAAAAAAAAACAAAAAAAAACCCCCGTTCAGTTTCCTCAGGCAGTCAAACGAATGCTCATTCGACTATTACATGAGTGCAACAAATGACCTAATCACTCCAATGTCCTGCAAGAAATACTCCACAAAACAAACTCCAACCAATAAGAGGCATAAGCACAAAGAACGTTCAGATTCATCCACAACACTGTCCCGAAGGAGTGTTACTACACAAAACAAATGCCAGCCGCTTGGCGGAACCAGCACAAAAAGAAACAAAAAAGGCCCCCAGTTTCTTTTCCAAATTCCATCATATTCTGACCCTCTGCTCGCCCAGAAATTCCAACAATTCAGACTTTGTTTCGCCAGTTACAATTCTCCATATCTTCCAGCTTTTCCCAAATGCACTCCAAGTGCGCCTTGGTCATTAGCGGATTAGCAGCTAATTCCCTCTCCGATGACTCCCAGATAATCGATCCGTTTCTCAACATCCGCCACTCTTGTAACCATCTCAGTGAATTTCGTCTCCATGGCAGTGATCGATCGACGTATTACAGCAAGCTGACATGTTCATCAATTGTCACCAAATTTCCTTCACCTCACCGGCCAAATTGACTCCCGGCCTTTCGGCCTGCTGCTCGGGGGCTTCAGCTTGAGCACATAAGTGTCTTTTAATGTCTCCAGAGCCCGAGGATCTTGAATTCTTTGACATATTGTCTTCCTAGTTAAGAATCAGGGTGTATCGAGTCTCACCAGTTTATGACACAAAAAGTATTAAAACTAGCAAAGTGTGCAGAGCTCGCCGTTCACACGTCCGAACCTCGCATGGTGCCACATGATTCCATTTAAGTCTGTTCTTAAGTATTTGTCCTGTCAATTAAAATCTCATCCATCTAACTGTTAACAGGAGGATTACTGTCCATTTGATTATGGAGTTTATTTTTTTTTATTTTAACATGCACTGTTCGAATGTTTTCCTTTCATCTATGAGTTCATCTCATAGCTGTTGAACACATTTGATGAAACCCATGTGATAGTTGAATCAATAGGGTCACATTTTAAACTTTCAGTATTCCCCAAGATGGGCCCGCACAGGATCTACACCTGCAAAATTCAGCAGAATGCTCAGCAGATTTGCGCAGAATTCAAATAAGCATAATTTCACATTTTTACACATCCCCTGCTCTTTGCATGTTTGTTTATTAAATACTTGTGCTAACTGCATCAACTTCAGCTACAAATAAGTACTCTCAACTCTGTTTTGCAAATTTTTTCATATTTAACTCCATTTAGCAGAATTAAGATGATTCTGCCCCCAATCAGCAGGGATTTTAAAAAGATTGTAGATTCCGTGTTTGCCGACTTATGGGTAACCCCATTTTTGCAACCTCTTTCTCTTTTCTGCAGGTCATAGATGGAAAGCTTGCTCCCTTCCTCTCCAAGGTGATCAAGTTTGCCAGCTCTCATGTCTACAACTGCAGTCTGTGTCGAGAGAAGGGCTTCATCTGTGAGCTGTGCCATAATGGCAAGGTTATTTATCCATTCCAGGAGAATGCCACCAGAAGGTGAGACCTTTATTTCTTACTGTATTTAACTTCTAAAGGCAGAGATGCTGCATTCAGTGTCCCCTAAAAGTATTTGGACTCTTAAGCCACACTTAAAATGTATGAATTTCAATGCTATAGATATTGCGATGGAGAGCCTGTGAATCGGTCTCCATCACAGAATTTTACTGTGTTCCATGGACTTATTTATTGTTTTACTCACCATTTTGCAATATTTAATGGGGTTTAATTGTGCAAAGGTTTTTATCCGTTCTATTTATTGTATTCATTGGTGTTGTTTTTAGCTCTCATTTTAACTCATTCTTATGTATTTATTCAGAGATTTTGTATTTAAGAATGGGGAGGAGAGGGCTAATTTTATTTAAAATAATGGTTTGTTCCAATATGCAAAATCGGGGACCACCACTAGGGGATAGGAAATAAGGTGGACAACAGATGTTTGAGCACATGGACAAGGTTATGCCAGCACTGCTGTTAGTACCAAAAACAGGTCTATTTTTTGGACTGTTTTTTTTTAAATATTTTTTTTAATGTAACCTTGTTTTTATGAGTGCTTTTAAAGACTATTTATTTGCACATTTTGCACCTCTGACACAATAAACATCCTTTTTGGAACGCCATTCCTTCTCTCCTGTGTGATTCTCCTTGTGACCGCTCTGGTCCCTATCACAGATAGCAAAATATCAAACCAAGTAGGATCTGCAAAGCACCTGGTGCTAAGGTCATGTTTCATGGATGTCTGAAGTCCACACTAGTTCCCTGGCAGAATAACCACAGGTAAAGATCATATGTCAAACATTTTCTTCATTACAGATGATTGTGTTGGTAATCCCACAGCTCTCCAAAGTGTTCCATAGTGCCAGCTGTCTTTCAAGCAGTACACAACTCTTTCCTAATAATTGTCCTGCCCCTGTCTCATGTTAGTCACACCCAGCAGCCAGTGTGAGGTATGATGGCACAGTGATAGGCCACCATGTGTAAGGGGACAGTTAATCCCTCTAGCTTCTCAACATATTTTAGCTTACTGCTTGCTGCCTGCTTAAGACTGTAGCTGATAAACCACTCTGTGTTTCAAACCATCAGTGTGACTACAATCTCTTGGACATCCCACTGAAGGAGAGTGCAGTTACCAGAACAGACTCTGGTATTTAATATTCAGTAGCTTCTCACCCAGGGCCATAGAACTCTGATAAAGCCTCAGAGACTATTGACCCTGTTTGCACCTAGTATTAAAATGCGTTTTGAATTATCCGTGTGGTCAGCGCTAAATATAGGTGTAAACAGAGTATTGTGATAAATGTTTTGGGATCAGATCACGAAAACAACATACCTGTAAAAGATAGTCAAAAACGCAATATGAATCCATCCTGAATGCATCCCGGACAGCAGCAAAGCACCACCCCTCACCTGGCAAGGGTTCAAACTTTGTCAGTTGCAAGCGTTTTAAAAGGAATAGTCAGATTGGAAAATTTTAAAAAGCAAATAAATACACAAGCAGGAGTACTTCACGGACCTCCTTAAAGTGACTGATATCAACATGCAGGGATATAGATGACAAGCACACACATTTAAAGCTCAGTTGATACAGGTACTCTACTAAAATAATAGAGCATTCTTTATGAAATGTTGCTGGTTCTTTTGTGCTTGCTTTGTCTTTTCTGATTTTGTTGTGCTTTTAAAGGATAGTTCACCCAAAAATGAAAATAATCTCATCATTTTCTCACCCTCATACCATCCCAGATGTATATGACTTTCTTTCTTCTGCTGAACACAAATTAAGGTTTTTGGAAGAATATTTCAGCTCTGTTGGTCCATTCAATGCAAGTTAATGGTGACCAGAACTCCCAAAAGGACATAAAGGCAGCATAAAAGTAATCCATACGACTCTAGTGGTAAAATCCATGTCTTCAGAAGCGTTATGATAGGTGTGGGTGAGAAACAGATTCATATTTCTTTGTTTTGTTTACTACAAATCTCTACCTTTGACCAGCTCCAACAGTAGGTGGCTGATATCGAAAGGGAAAGTCACTTCCACACCAGAATATGGAAGTGAAAGTGTAGATTTACATTAAAAAAGGACTTAAATATTGATCTG
Organism: Myxocyprinus asiaticus; assembly: GCF_019703515.2. NCBI lineage: Eukaryota > Metazoa > Chordata > Actinopteri > Cypriniformes > Catostomidae > Myxocyprinus > Myxocyprinus asiaticus. The sequence continues at coordinate 29,572,772 of NC_059354.1, forward strand.
TTTCTCACCCACACCCATCATATCACTTCAGAAGATATGGATTTAACCACTGGGGCCGTATGGATTACATTTATGCTGCCTTTATGTCCTTTTTGGACCTTTTGTTCTGAGTTCTGGTCACCATTCACTTGCATTGTATGGACATACAGAGCTGAAATATTCTTCTAAAAATCTTTATGTTCAGCAGAAGAAAGAAGGTCATACACATGTGGTGTGGCATGAGGATGAGTAAATGATGAGAGAATTTAAATTTTTTTGGTGAACTATCCTTTTGATATCACACAGTGACACAGTGATTAATGTATGTTGCCATCAAATCAGTGACCTCCCCTCGAAATCTGAACACTTTGTTTAAATGGAAACATCACTCAGAAACATCACTCATTTTATTTAAATGGCCATGTGTAAAAAGCAGTCTCGTTTGACCACATCTGGTCGATTTGATCACCCAAGGTGCAAACGGAATCTTTAGTAAGGGCATTCAATTCAAGTCGTGTTAAGTTTGAGATTAATTAAACATGGTTAATGAAGCGGAGGACTGCAGACCAGTGGCAAAAATATACAAGATTAAGTCCATAAAGTATAAGTAAAGTTATTATTTTTAATTATTGAAGATTTGCATTGAGGTCAGGGTTGCATTTCTTATGAGTTTTAAATCCAGAGTCTATTTTTGTGTGAAAGAGAGGCATAAAGAGCACTGCTACAGAAATATACCTCTGTCCGGTGTTTTATATGTATAAAGTATATGCACATATATTCTGCTACTGGTGTCATCGACATAAATTGCAGAACCCAACACTTACAGTACACATATTACTTTGTGTTCTCTCAAAACTGAATGCATTAATGTTTTAACTAAAAAAATGGATTATTCGAGAATTCTTTTTATACATTTTATAGCACTTATTATGAGGCAAATTTTAAAGCAGAAAAGCAGTATTTATTTATTTATTTTTATCTTTTGACAGCCCTACTATTTGTATAACTTGAATCAGTGATAGACCTGGTCACATCTGTCCAGACAATTTGTGTCTGCGGTGTCTGTTAGTCCAGCTGGATCCAGGTGTTACACAAACTAAACAGGATACACAGTGAAGTAGTTAATCTAAAATGTTATGGGTGTGTTTTTGTGCATTTGATGATGTTTCTGTTACAGTACATGCTCAGTATGGCACTAGCATGCAGTCATATGAGCAGAAGGTGTCTCCACGCCCCACTGTAAATTCATAAATTCCCCAAACCACCACCACTACCACACCTCTCTGATGAGCAAGTACAACAGCCCATTGGCTTTTGGATCTCAGAAAGTATTGTTTATTTATAGAGGCTGTGGTGTCAACTAGTATTATTTAGTTTTTTAGCATGCTTTAGGTCATGTTGGGCTTGCCTAAAATTAGTAGATGTTTTCAGTTCTGATGGTCTGTTATATACAGTAGAGTTTGGAAGTTCTCTACAAAGAGGAAATCACATTGCGCCTCATTCATTAAAGATGAACTGAATGCATTTCTGTGGAAATAATTTGTAAAATTATTCTTACATAAATTGTCGCATTCAGTGCATCAATTTATGAGAGAATGGATTTATGAATGATTCACACAAATTTGTTCAGCTCATTTTCAAATAAGGCCTTTTAAGTGCAATGAATTTCTAAAATTCTTATCAAGAATAAGGCCTTTTTTTAATTATTGGTTTTAGGCAAAGCGTAGACCATGTTAGGAATAAACCACCAAGAGTATCTTTGGTTTATATGGCCCAGCCTCTTGGCCAGCAGTGATCTTGGGATTTACTCTTGGCTTGACAGCCAAAAAACTTTAATCACTGGACAACTACTGTCCGTGCTGGTACATAGCAAGGAAGAAAACAGAACTTCTAATTGTCCTAGTAAAGGATGAGTTTTATATTCATACTGAAGAAGGCTAGAAAGGTTATTAACTTTCTATTTGTCCTTCAGCAAATAGCTCTTATTGTATTCTAAAATATATTGTATTCTTGAACATCAGGATCCAGATGGAAATATACTTGGGTGACTTTTGAGGCATATGTCTCGATCAATTGCCCGATCTCTGGTCAAAACAAACACAAGGATGAGCTGACCTCACAAAAGTACATACTGTAAGTTCTTCTATTTTTTGACTGCAGGTGCGAGGGCTGCGGAGCTGTCTTCCACGCCGCGTGCCGGATGCGAGCCCAGCCATGCCCACGATGTGTGCGCAGAGAACTGCATAAGAAACCAGCGTCATTCTGGAGGAGGCACTGCCCTCATGACAGTCCTGATGATGAGGTGCTGGGCTGCTTTGAGCTGGACACCTGAGACTGTTTATGAAGAGCATTGCAGCTCTCCAAAGAGCCAAGCTGCATGGGAGAGCCCACTACACTAATAACAAGTGCTGCTGTATTCAAGATAGACAAGCTTCTGTGATCCCTGGTGGGAGTGCTCTATGTTTGTTGAAAACAGAAGCAGAGGAGTTTTTGTTTTTTACTTTCTCCCTTACCTGAGAGAGATGGGCACCGAGACAATAATGCTCTCAAAGAGCTGAGGCTTCATAATGATACCAATTTACCCTTCCCTTTCATCTACCAAATGACAGCTAGGGCCAACCGACAAATGCAGGCAAAGAACGGTCACACACTTGCACATAAACACGCTTTCACTGACAGATGTAAAATAATGCACACACTGGCAGACACAATCCAAGAGCGATGATTCAAACCAATTTCTGGACACAAATAGAGCTACTAATCCATTAATGGTTTTGCGAAAATGGTGGTCTGGCTGCTACATTTGGTTTCCCTCCATGATGTAGTTAACCTCTGATGCCTTGGTGCATAAAGAGTGAACAAAACAAACATCCTTAAAATTGAAATATCTTTTGCTTAACTACCTGGGTTTGGTACATCTGCTTCCTTACATAAACCACAAATTCTCCTTTTAAATTTATGAAGGAAAGAGTAACCACTGATGTGAAGGGGCAGCTGGTCATGACTGTTTTTTTTTTTTTTCTTTTACTTAATTTCAGTGTTGTTTTTTTGTTTTGTTTTTTCAGGTCACTTGCGCTTTTGGGTCATCATATGTTGCCATATATGTTTTTGACTGATGTCTCCTGGACACTTTCACCTTTGCAGATGGCGCTGACGGCTCAAATGGGGGTGTAGTGTGAAGGAAGATTGGCATTTTTTTCCCCCTTCCAGCTGGAGTTGAAGAGTTGTGCGGGTGTTTATCAACACTCAGTGGCACTGCCTTTAAGAAGCTGAACCACAGTGTTCATGCTAACCGCTTGGGCTATGATTACAAAGTATCCTCGGCCACCAAGCCCCAAAATTACAGTCCTGAGTTCTCAGGCTTTGTTTAGCATTGTAAGGTCTTTTTAACAAGGAATGTAAAGAAAACCTGCTGTGGATGAGCTCATAATTCATGTTGTCTAACCGACCTCTGCTCTGGATCAGCGCTGTCTCTCTGGGTTTGCGTTTATACTAAGTTTCCTCGCTACTTGAACTTCGAATTGGCAATAAAATCCCTTGTTTTGCTTTTAATGCCTTATTTGACTTCATGTTCTTCGGACAAACCTGTAATGCAAAAAAAAAGACTGACCACCAAACCCTTCACCCCCCATTGTAAACCTACTTAGCTGAGTGATGCTTCTAGTCTTGGTTTTCTCTGTTTCCTTTGTTCTTTCTTTTCTTTTTTGTCTGTTTATGCATACAGTAGGAGATTATGAAAATTTGCATCTTCCACTGGACACCTAACCAGCAAACAGAAGCTTCAGATATAAACAACCTTCAGCTTCATTCTGTTTCTGTTGATATAAAGTGTATTCATTCATCAAAAACAAGCTACAACTTGGTTTTTGACAATAGTAGAAATAATTCGGTTTTCTACAGTAGATTTTACCCCTTATACTGGACTTGAACAATATGGTAAAGCATTCTGACTGAAGCTGATTGCTTGATACTTGACACCATGAGGAAACGTCTTCTGAGAACACTTTTTCATTTATCGAGCTCTTGGAAGTGGGAGTACGTCAGCTTCAAAATAAATATGATTTGCTACCATGTTACATATGCTATAGTAAGAAAACGTTAATTTCAAAAGAGCTTATGTTTTATGTTTACATTTGAACAAAGAATACTTCGGTGTTTGTTTACACGTGGTTGTTGTTTGATAGGAGGGTGTGAATTAATGGATGGTTGTGTTCAGCTGCTTAACATTTGATCCTATTTATTGAATCTGTATCTCTCTGCCTGCCTTAAATTAAAAGCCAATGCTTTGGCCTGTTGATGTTCACTTATTAATAAGCTATAATCATTCAGTTTGTAGGAGAAAAATGTTTCAGTATTTAATCTAATCAGAATATCAGGCTATAGAATATATCATAATATAATTACTTATTTGTTGGTTTGTTATTTACCTTACTAAAAAAGAATTGCCCCTGACTGTGGGTCCTGGAATCTGGTGATCTCTTGTTTTCCCATAAGAGATCTCACCATTTCTCCATTTAAGCTTGAATTAAGCTAAATACACCATGATTTACAGTTTCCTCAGAAAAACAGTGATTCTATAGAAAGCAGTGGTGTATTTGGGATCTATTAGCTTTGAAAGTTAGATGTATTACATTAAATGGTTAATATGACTTGTGTTGTTCACACTGCTCTGATGCCACTTTGAAATCAGGGATTCTGAACACACTGGATAATGATCATGGAGGAAAAACAAAAAGGGATCTGAACTCAGTGGATGTACTTGGTATATTTATTTTATTAATTTTTTTCAGTCAAAACGGTCTTTTATTTTTATATATATGTTGAATGTGTATGTTCCTTTTTCAGCCATCATGTTGATCTCGCTATATTAACATATCAGTTTTCTGTTTCTGAAATGTTTATTGTATTTATAGTCTTTACCTCAATTTAAGTGTTTCTATTATTTCCTGGAGTTGCCCTGTGCTTTTTTGTGTATATTGTAAACTCTCCATTACAGACCACCTCTTATGCAACAACAGACATTTGTGCTTTAGTACTGGTGCGAGTTTCTTCCAAATCTTCATTTTTTTTTTTTTTTTTTTTTTTACAACTGATGCCAATAAAGTAAATGACAACACATTCTAACCTGAACTGATTATATTTATTTATTTATTTTAGAATTTTTCTAAATAATTAACATTCTGCTTGGAATAGTTTTCTGATCAGAACCCAAGGTGAGCCTCAGACTGGCAGCAGTGGAACAACTGCATCCTCGTGGTGTTCCCTTTTGGATCATGGTGTACCAAAGTAGGTCCAAGCACTGACTCACAAGCTAATACCAAATTAAAAACCACATGCTTGTATCTGGTTCTGTCTGGAGTTGCACCAAAAACCACTGGACCTGTTGCAGTCCACAGCATGAGGCTTCTAATTTTTTGCTAAGCGATACATTGTGGTACCGATTTAACTACACCACGTATAAACATTTGAAATTCTGTCTAGTGATATCACGGCTCTACTGAAAAGTTACCATGGCAGTATTTTCTTCAAGGGATTTTAAATATTTGTCCAACACACACTACCAGTCAAATGTTTGAACACAGGACTGCATTTGTGGCATAATATTGATTACCACAAAATATTATTTTGACTTGCCCCTCATTTTCTTTAAAAAAAGAGCAAAAATCAGGGCCTGGGTAGCTCAGCGAGTAAAGATGCTGACTACTACGCCTGGAGTCGCGAGTTTGAATCCAGGGAGTGCTGAGTGACTCCAGCCAGGTCTCCTAAGCAACCAAATTGGCCCGGTTGCTAGGGTGGGTAGAGTCACATGGGGTAACCTCCTCGTGGTCACTATAATGTGGTTCTCGCTCTCTGTGGGGCACGTGGTGAGTTGTGCGTGGATGCCACGGAGAATAGCGTGAAGCCTCCACACGCACTGTGTCTCCGCAGTAACGCGCTCAACAAGCCACGTGATAAGATGCGCGGATTGACTCTCAGACGTGGAGGCAACTGAGATTCGTCCTCCGCCAACCGGATTGAGGCGAGTCACTACGCCACCACGAGGACATAGAGCGCATTGGGAATTGGGCATTCCAAATTGGGGAGAAAAAAAAGAGAGAGCAAAAATCTGGGTTACAGTGAGGCACTTACAATGGAAGTGAATGGGGCCCATTTTTGAACGTTAAAATACTCACTTTTTCAAAAGTATAGCCACAACACACAAACTTTATGCGTGTAAACATGATTTTAGTGTGATAAAATCATTTACCTTTTCTGTGTAAAGTTAAAGTCAATATTACAACTTTGTTACTGTGACAATGTAGTCAACAAACCCTAAAATGACTGTACAAATTACAATTTAAACAACTTTACAGCTCAAATAATACACAAGTTTTACAGAAGAGTTAATGTAAATACTTTTATGAAATTATAAGATTCACATTTCTGCCTTTAAACCCTCAAAAAATTGGCTTCATTCACTTCCATTGTAAGTTCCTCACTGTATCCTTGATTTTTTTTAAAGAAAAGGACAGACGAGTCAAAATTAATTTTTATGGTTATCAATATTATGCCACAAATGCTGATGATTGAGCTTAACTTGTATTGAACCCGGATATTCCTTTATAGAAGAGTTTTGATGTAACTTTTTGTTTTGGTCGCTATATAATTCCCATATTTCCATTAATTATTAGAGTTGCACTGATGTATCAGCTGAACGTCTGCATCAGTCGATAAGAGCAATTATCGGATATCGGCTGATTGTTTAAAAACAGCCGATGACTGTCAGAGCTGTGGTGCTACTGTCCTATAAATAAAGGCAAAAATCTCAAAAACAAAACAAAACAATAAACAGATGATGATCAGGACCGATTATTTCCTGTCTGAAAAACCTGTCAGACAATTTGCCTACAAGTTGTGCTGTGTGTGTCAAAGAAAATGTCTCTTGTGTGGGGCAGAGCTGCTTAACGGTGGAACTTCCATTAAAACTTTTAACACAACTAATTTGATTACCCACTGTAGAGCTCTAGCCAGCAAGGAATATAAAGAGTTAAAGCCAAGGCAGAGGCTGCTTCAGCTTAAAGGTGACTGGCTTCATCATTCAGAATTCAGTTAATGTGAGTTAAAAATAAGACATCTTACCAATTTAATGTGAGCTTAGTGAGTTAAGAATGGTAATGTGAGTTAATAATGCACTTTTTGTTTCAGTGTTTTGTTTATAACTGATACCAGTTACTATGAAACATGGAAGACATGTGGAAACATAGAGAATAAAGTTACGATTTAAAATACTTTCAAAGTTGAGTAATTAAATATCAGTGATTTGAAACAAGGTAGCATAAAAAAGCAAACTATCGGTATCGGCACACAAATTTCGTATCAGCGCATCCCTATTTGTTATTTGACTGTTTTGATGACTTTACTATTATTCTAAAACGTTTAGTCATAGAGAATGAGTAGGTGTGTCCAAACTTTGACTGTCAGTTTCTCGTCGATCTTTTTTTTTTTTTTTTTTTTTTTTTTGTATTATTGCAAATATATTTTTATCTGTTCCATGTATTCACTTTTATAGTTTTACATGTGTAGGGAGCCAGGCTAGTTTAATAAATTTTCACAAACCTTCCTAAATTCTTGCCTGAGTGATGTCTCAGTTAAGCTAATGGCCGGCCACCCCAGGCGCTTCCTCCCCGGTTTACTTTTTCAACACTTACCTCGTGTTTTTTCCTTCTCCCCTCCCTTTTTCTTCTCTTGAAAGAGAACAGTAATTTGTCCTGGCCTTAGAGAGCTCTAAAGCCGTTCTCTGACAGAGAATAATCCACCAGGATCTAGCCACTGCCGATGGGCCGGAACATGCCAAGTCTTCCTCTTTTGTGTGTGTGTTTTTGTACTGATGTGTTTGTTCGCTAACTCTTAAAGCTGATGACTTTTGGGTTGTCGAGCATCGGCTTAAAATCGAGGCGTCCTGCTGATCCCAAACTCCATTACGGTCTTAATGTGTGACAGCTCAACACTGAAGATTCCTTTAAAACGTGTGTTTTCACACAGATTTGAACTTGCTGCTTCCTTGTTTGGAACTGTGAAGATTTTTTGTGTCAAGGGGATATTTTTGAGGATATGCAGGGATTTGTTTAGTTTTTTTGATCACACACAATGAACAATAGATGAATTGTGGGGAAGTCTAATTCTATCTAAAATGAAAAAAAGCTGCTTTTTATTCCACGTTTATTGAAAATCAAATCAGAATTTGTTGTTTTCGTCATTATAAAAATCGTAAAACAGGTATAAAGAAAAATCAAACTTCAGTGACAATTTCCTGTCCTGACAAGTTCAACACTTCATTCTTGTTCCACTGTCCTCACAGTATGACTCTCCTGCAGTATGTCCCTACGCACCTAACATGAACTCACAGAAGGGGTGGGAGTGTATTTGGTAGTTGCGGTATGCATATGAGGTTAGCTGTTATTTTAGCGAGACTGTGTGAATGTGTGTGTGAGCTGCGTGTGCACGGTCTGACTCATTTGCCTGTGATTTGTATTGAGGAGTGGGCAAATTGAACCTGAGTGTTTGTCGTGCTTAATTGTCGTTGCCAATTAGTGCATTGTTGAAAGCCACAATGGCTCCACTGTAGCGAGGGGAACGCTCTCCTTTGTGCTTCTCCAGTGGCCCACAGGCCAGTCAAGACTCATTTAGGGCTCTGACAACAAGGGGCCAGAAATGCCGTCAGAAAAAGACAACAAAAGGGTGGTTTAAGGAGAAAAAGATGATGGCAGAATGGAGGCAGGAGGAGTGCAGACAACAGTAACATGGGATGGAACGCTAGGGTCGGGTTCTTGTATAAAGAGGTTAGAATTTCTGCTTCAACCGCCACCCACAACCCCAGTCCACATGGACAAAAGAACAGCAGTCCTGTAACGTCCACCTGCTGCACAAACACAGGGAGCAGTAGCTGCTGTTACAGCTGACCTGAGATCAAAACTGAGAAATAACAAGCCTCGAATTCAGCCTATATCAGATGGAATATGTGTGCATGGATGAGCTTCTTCTCAATTTCCACTTTTTCATGCTCATTTATTTCATGCTTGCTATGTTCCTCATTTGTAAGTCACTTTGGATGAAAGCATCTGCTGAATGACTAAATGTAAAATGTAGGATCTGCTTGTTATATTGATGTTACACAAGTTTCGCCCTCAAGCTCAATGTTTAGTAATCAGACATAGTTTATACCAATGGTTCTCAATCGCAACTGGTGGGACATAATCCAAAAAATGAGCCGCTATTCTTTTCTGGTGGGGAGGCAGGCAGCATAGAAAAAAAAAAAACATGCTAAATGCAAATAATAAAATGCAACTGACCATATAATTGATAATAGTTTTTGGTAGGATACCAAAATATATGGGCTTATCAACTTTTAAAAGGAAAGAGAAAACATTGTGTCAAATGCTTCTGTTACTTGTAATGTGGTTAATACTAATACAGTATTTGACCCAGTATTTGTTACACCTTTTAGGCTTGTTAATCACACTTATGCTGTTGTTTTTGCATTTACAAAAGAGCATTCATTGCATAATTTCCTATGCAGCATGTTACATTAATAATTTTGCATATTGTTGGGTCTATGCAGTTCATAGTTAATCTCAGTGTTTAACTTTTTTGTTGCTATTTTGTACAATAAACAATTTTGGTGTTGTGTTGGATCAGCACTTGATGTTAAATGTCAAATCTAGGCCATGAAACAAAACCAGCTGAGAACTGCAGGTTTATATTATAGAGAAATACAGCCACAAAATAGTACATTGTTGGGCCACTGAATGTACTCACAAAATATTTGGATATAACACACTTGTATGAATGTTACTGCATTAGATTCGTGTGCCATTTATTTTAAAGTAAGACGGCATAAGCACACATTTCAAGTAAAATGGTCCCCAAGGAGAAGTTCAGCTGTATGAACTTGAGGGCAACCGGCTTAATATGTCAGTGAAAATGACCTTGGCGCAAAATATATATATATATATATATATATATATATATATATATATATATATATATATATATATATATATGAATCAGAATCAGAATAAGAATATATATATATATATATATATTATCTAATGCAATGACATTCATTTTTAAGTGACCAAATACATTTGTGGCTACTGTAGGTAAGTTGCAATCTAAGTGTTTTGCTAGATGCAATGCATCTTTGATTTTTTTAACTGCAATTGTAACAGGAACCAGCTAGTACGTGACAGCTGTGCGGTATGTGTAAAAGCACACCTGCCTCCCAGGCCGGCTGACACCAGTTTGAATCCCGCTTGGAGTGGGTTGAGCAGGACCAGTTAAAATGGTGTTGTGACCCAGATGGGAGTGAGGTTTTGGGGGGGTGAGTGTAGCGAGAGCCAGCTGGTACATAATAACTGTGCAGTATGTGTAAAACCTCACTCCCTGGTACCAAGAGGAGCACTAGCGACTGATGATAGAGGCTGTAGTCTTCAGCCTCCTCATTAGCATGCCCACCTCATATGCCGGCTGACACCAGTTCGAATCCCGCTTAGAGAAGGTCAAGCAGAACCGGATAAACAATCTTGAATTTTGAATCTGTATTTTACTATTTGAACATTAAGTTGTTAATATAACCAACAAAAGAAATTCCAATTCCATATCCTTCCCTATTGGTGTAATACTCCTAAAATACAACAGCAGTGTCTCATATCATGTAATCTTCTTGTGACAGAGACAGGAAATGGAAGGCAAATGAAAATGAAAAAAATTACATTTGGTGAGATTACATCACATGTTGTGATGGTGTATGAATTGTCGTCCATCCATGCGCATACATGGAGAGTCGGGAATCAGATAAAACATGCACCCAGACACATGTTCAGGCATGAAAAGAAAGGTAGGAGGTTGTGGAGAAAAGAAAAATAGGAAAAACCAACCGTCGTATGTTCTCATACCCAGAAGATATCACAAAACACAACAGAAGGCTGTGTGCCACACCTCACATCAACATCATTTGATGGAGTCATTCCACAATGACATCAACACTATTACTGCTCAACTAAAATAAATCCAAACTCCCTTATCTGGACTGAGGGCCATATTAAATATGTAATATTGATTTAAACAGGGGAAGCTATTTATATATATATATATATATATATATATATATTGTTTCTTTGAATACTTACTGAACAATGCATACTAGTAATTTCTTGTAAATACTAGTAAATAATACTAGTAAGTATAATGTACTTCGTTTCCATAAGCACATTATACTGACAGGAGATCAGTAGTTATTTTGTGGCTCCTAAATGGGATAGTTCTCCCAAAAATGAAAATTCTATCATAATTGACTCACCTTAATGGTGTAACATGTTGACTTTCTTCCTATTAACATTGCATAATTTACATTGTATGCTCAAAAGGATGTAATAAAAAGTGAACGGAGACTGAAACATTGTGTCTGGCATTTGTGTTCCATGGAATAAAGAATGTCATACATGTTTGGAACAAGAAGAAGATGGGTGAAACATTTTTGGGTGAACTATCCCTTAAAGGTGCGGTTGTGGAGTTAATGTGTGACAATGTGCATTGATAACCAATGAAAGAGCAGGTGCACAAATGGCTGGCGAGATTGATTTGGTTGCCATAGAGTTTAAGACACAATCAAACATCTCGAGCATAACACAGAAAACATAATGCAAACAGCCATTTGTGGCTGTGTGCTTCTCAATGATTGATTTCCAGGTAAGTTTCTGGAATGTAGACTTGTATACTTACTGCTATTCAGACTTTCTATTAGCCCATGTAATCTGAGCTTTATATGGGCATTAGAAATACCTGACGGAGCTGCCCGATCAGTCACTTGCACTTTTAAATATACACATACTGACACACACCCTAGAGACCTTTGGACTTTTAGAAAGCTGTGAGATTACGGAATACTAAACCAACAACGAGAAAGAGAGAGAGAGCGCCAACCCTTAAGAATGCCAAAATCGATCAGTTGATCTGTCAGAGTGCACAGAACACTTTGTATAGTGGCAATACTAATGTGTAGTTGATAGGCAATAATTTAAGTGCCAGTCTTTCCTCTTAAAACAGCATAACAATTTCACTGTACTGTATCAATTGTAACTTATGCTTGGTCATACATTTACGGTACATACAGAGTCCCACAAAAGTATTTGGGCACTTGAAAATCTTTGAATGCGATCACAAAATAACACACCAAGTGCCATATGCAAACAAATGATGCTAGAGCTGTTCTCATTACTAACTACATTTTCTGAGCTATTTTTGCGATGACTTCTAACTGGCCCCACATGGTCATTTTTAGAGGATGTATGAGATCATTTACCCTCAAGTTCACACAGGTGTCCTAGCAGAGTAACCACTCATCACATTAACTATAGACATGGCCCACTAATGTTTGATAACTGAAAGTGTCCAAATACTTTTTGTCTTCAGCATATCTATTGTTTTTATCATTTAAACCTAAACACACACACACACACACACACACACAGAGAGAGAGAGAGAGAGAGAGAGAGAAATTACAATTAACTGAAATACTGTATACTTTTGTATATACATTAAGCTATTCAATTTCAGCAGTGCCATCCACAGCACCATGCGTGATTCCAAACCTGCATTCAAAAAGCTTTACAATAGTTGTAGGCTCATGCTTACCCAAATCTGACTAACAAAATCACAAAAATATGCGAACGACCTCTGAAATCTGAACTAGAGGAGCATCATAGGACTACATACTTGTTCACGAACAGAGTAACAGTGTGGCAAGGACCACTGAGTGTCTTTGTCTAGTGGAGGCATGAGTGATTAAGCTTGCGTTAGGAGTCATTATCTGAGTGTTTGCACAGCTCTGTCTGTCATGAGTGGGCCCTGTGGGTAAACACAATAGTATAGGATACACTTGCTCAAGCCAAAAGACTCAATGTCTTTTCCTAGCGTCACACACAAACAGTTGGTGTGGCTATCCTTATGAGGACTCTCCATAGACATAATTATTTTTATACTGTACGAACTATAGATTCTATCCCTAACCCTACCCCTAAACCTAACCCTCACAAAAAACGTTCTGCATTTTTATATTTAAAAAAAAATTAAACATCATTTAGTATGTTTTTTTTAAGCGATTTGAATTATGGGGACACGAGAAATGTCCTCATAAACCACATTTATAGCATAATACCCTTGTAATTACCAGTTTGTAACCAAAAAAAATGTCCTCGTAAATCACTCAAACCTGTACACACAAACACACACACACACACAAACAGATGACTAATTTAAACATCCTGTGTACAGTTCCTAGGACTGTACAAGGAGTAACATGTGGCATCTCACCAGTGCGCTTTAACTACGATTTTGTGTGTGTGTGTGTGTGTGTGTGTGGTGATTTGTTGAGCCATTTATTTTAATTTGCTTGTAACAATCAACTTTTCTAAACTCATTTTAATGGCTGATTGCATCAAATATTGTAACTTTTAAACCATGTCCTCGTTCAACACTATGAGTGGTAAAAATGTACATTTCACACAAGGAAATGACACCTGTTACACGGAATTGCATTCATTTGAGCTAGACAGACAGACAAGCAGATGATAGATAGATAGATAGATAGATAGATAGATAGATAGATAGATAGTCTGACATAATACAAAAGATTGCCGACTATATACAATACATACAGCAGAGGTTAATACAGTATGATTCCAAGCACATACGTACATGAGGTGATGGATGAGGCAGTTCTTTCCACACAGATGATTGTCAGTGGGCCCTAGTGAAAAGGGGTTGGGCCTGAAAGTTGTGGGCGTGTCATCGCGGGTGGAGTATTTTCACTCCACTGAACCTCGACGGACTGAGTAATTACTGGCTCAGCAACCCACAGTAAGGATTACACGCTCAGCAACTGAGGAAAAATAATTCATAAAAAATGTAGAAAAGAGTGTCGTCTAGAATTGTGGAGTTCATACATTTCAAAGTACGTAAAAAGACCGTGTTTGGAAACTATAGGGGGAAAAATGGCAGGAAGCACCTGAAACCTGTTGCCCTAGGACACTAATGCAAGAGGTGATTTTATTTTATTTTTATTTTTGTTTACTTTTACTTTATACTAATTGACGATAGTCGACTCTTGAAGAATTTTATTTATTTTATTTTTATTTATTTATTTATTTATTTATTTATTTTTACTTCATGCTTTCTGTTGTTCCTCTATTTTCCATTCTCTTTTTCCCCCTAGCCTTTGGCGTCATTTGCTTGTCAGTCGTTCAGCCTTCCGCCGGAACATCGGATGAATTCACCTGCCATGTGGAATTTAAAGCAGAGCAGAAAGGAAACCGACACTTAAAATGTTACTTTGTTACACATTTTCTGCGGGAAATGAACTTAAGCCCTTTACACGGTTTGTTTGGTGAATGATTCACAAATCAGTGCACGGATGCGCGTGCTTTACCACGGTACGTTCAGACGTTCAATTCTACTTTTATGAATCAATTTCTCTATAAAATAAAGTGGAATGGTGTTTCACTGAACCGTTTAATTAAACAAACATCTTGTTTTACTCTTATTTTCAGCCCGCGTTTACAATGATGGCCTGTTTGAAATGCACGCGCAAAGTTGGAATCAAGCGCGGGCAGTGTCTGGAGTGAAACTGCAGTGTGATTTATAACCTTGTGGACTATGGACATGCTGCTGGAGCAATTAAGGTTTCCTTTGGGATTTCTTCTTTCCGAAAAGCAGCAATAAATTAAAATAAGAAGAAGAGGGAAAAACCTGAGCTGAGAAAATACTCAAGAATTATATATATATATATATATATATATATATATATATATATATATATATATATATATATATATTTTATTTTTTTCAGTATGGGGAAACCTGCAGATAAGCATAATTTCACCATGGCGACCTCAGGGATGCACCTGGTTGGGTTTTGGCTACATGTTCTGCTGCTGTCTCAACTGTCAGATCTCTGTGCTGCTGCCTCTAAGGATATAGTGTGTGAGCCCATCACTGTACCAATGTGCAAAGGCATCGGATACAATCACACTTACATGCCCAACCAGTTCAATCATGACACCCAGGAGGAAGTTGGATTGGAGGTGCACCAGTTCTGGCCACTTGTCCGGATTCGTTGCTCCCCAGACTTGCTTTTCTTCCTCTGCAGTATGTACACCCCCATCTGTCTTCAAGACTACAAAAAGCCCTTGCCGCCGTGCAGATCTGTGTGTGAGAGAGCTAAGAGGGGTTGCTCCCCTCTTATGATCCAGTATGGGTTCGAGTGGCCAGAGCGGATGAGTTGCGAGCAGTTGCCGATGCTGGGCGATACAGATCGGCTTTGTATGGACCGAAACAGCAGTGAGACCACAACTCTGTCTCCTCCTTTCCCCAAACCCACCCCCAAGGGAACACCACGACATAGAGCCACAGCGAAATTTGCACTGCCGCAGAAGTGTGATCGTGAGTGCCGTTGCCGAGACCCCCTGGTTGCCATCGGAAAAGAAGCACACCCTCTATATAACCGTGTACATACTGGCTCTTTGCCCAACTGTGCTTTGCCGTGCCACCAACCATACTTTTCCCAGGATGAGCGCACATTCACAACTTTCTGGATTGGCCTGTGGTCGGTGCTGTGCTTTGTCTCCACACTCACCACTGTGGCCACTTTTCTCATTGACATGGAGCGTTTCAAATATCCTGAGCGGCCCATAATCTTCCTGGCTGCTTGTTATCTGTTTGTGTCTCTGGGTTACATTGTACGACTGCTCGCAGGCCATGAGCGGGTGGCTTGCGAGGGCTCTGGAGATCAACAGCACATCCTCTATGACACCACGGGTCCAGCCCTTTGTACATTGGTCTTCCTGCTCATATACTTCTTTGGAATGGCCAGCTCCATTTGGTGGGTGGTGCTCTCCTTCACCTGGTTCCTGGCTGCTGGGATGAAATGGGGAAACGAGGCCATTGCAGGCTACTCCCAGTATTTCCACCTTGCTGCCTGGCTCGTGCCTAGCGTCAAGTCCATTGCTGTGCTGGCTTTAAGCTCGGTGGATGGCGACCCTGTGGCTGGCATCTGTTACATCGGAAACCAGAGTCTAGAGAGCCTGCGTGGCTTTGTGTTGGCCCCACTGGTTGTTTACCTCTTCACCGGGTCCCTCTTCCTGCTCGCTGGCTTCGTTTCACTCTTCCGAATCCGTAGCGTCATTAAGCAGGGAGGAACTAAGACTGACAAGCTGGAGAAGCTAATGATCCGGATTGGGCTTTTTACCGTCCTTTACACAGTACCCGCAACTATTGTGGTGGCGTGCCTGGTGTATGAGCAACATTACAGATCAGGTTGGGAGAGGGCACTGGCCTGTTCTTGCCTGTCCGAGCGACAGCGCCTGGGCATGGGCCCGGACTATGCTGTCTTTATGTTAAAGTATTTCATGTGTCTGGTTGTAGGCATTACATCAGGTGTATGGATCTGGTCAGGGAAGACTCTAGAATCATGGAGGCGCTTTGTGGCACGTTTTGTCCCCTGTAGAACCCGAAAGCCACCCGTATCGTACAGTGAGGCCAGTACTGCTTTAACAGCCCAAGCTGGAACAGCACCCACTGGGACCTACCACAAATCAGCACCCTCATCACATGTCTAAACATTGGCAAGATAGCCCAATCTTTTATAAACCCTGCAACCTTCAAACGAGTGACGAATGCAGTGCGCAGGTCATGACTCTGAGTGAGCAGGTGTCTATTCAGCCTTCTACCAACAGCTCTACATGTTCCACATTAAGTGGTAATGGAAGGCACAGTTGAACTATGAAGGGTTTTTACAGACTCTTGTTTATTTCATTAGTCAACCTCTTCTCATTCACGGATCTAATTTGTAAAACAATGAAAATGTTGATACTTTGTGGAAACAAAGTGCATGTGAGGTTAAATATGATTAATGTACCTATTACAGTAGTCACAAGCATCTTAAATGTTGTTATCTGTGGCTTTTAGTTCATGAATGGTGTAAAAGTGGCTTGATATGGACCACAACATTTCTCAGATGAAATGCTACACTTTTCTATTCAGGACTTTGTGGAGATATTTAATTTATTTGTGTATTCTTGTAAGTATGCATTTCAAGAATATTGTGATATTGCAGGCAACAGTCGCTCTGTTGTGTTTGTGACTTAATCAGCATATTTACAGGATGTGGGTAGGATGTTGTTTTGTAGGATTTTAACACCAATCTCAGTCATCTAATTTTACAAATGTATTTTCAAGGTAAAACATGGAGAGATGCGTGCATGTGTTCTTTGTCAGTAAGAATAACACTTTTTATTATTATTCTGCACGAGTACAATCTGTAAAAAAAAAAAGAGGAAAATGCTTATTTTAATTTAGTGTTTGTGGGATATGTCTAACAGGTATAGAAGTTCAAATTCATGACTTTAATCATTGTTGCAAGCAGTTCTTAACAGTTTCACACTCACTGACTGCTCTTGAGGGTCCCTAACTGTCCCTTAGAAGATCTTGTATTTCCAAAGATTATCAGAGCTATTTTTACACTGATAATATATTGTTGGTTAGCATCTATTAGGCAGTGTTAAATTGTAGAATGTAAATGTAAGATCAGTTGGGCAGTTAGGTGAGTATTTGATTATTTATTCTGAGCATGACCTCTCTTGTGGTTAGTGGTTCAATTGTCTAATTAAGTTTAATTGTTACCCCAGCAGCCATCCTAAATTTACCTAACAGCGCTCTCATTTTTCTTTTAAAGGAAAGACCAAATATTACGTTTTAAAAAACTGAAGAGCATGTCTCTCTAAATATTTTTTTTATTATTATTATTTCCTTGTTGATCATCATGATCCAGACTTTTTATTTTGCATGTAATTTCAATTTTGAATTTTGAATCCTCGGTGTTGGATATGCATGTTTAGCTGACAGAATCTGTCACAGAAGCAGTGTTGGTTTTGTAGATCTCTGTAAATGACTTTTTTTTTTTTCTCCCCCAAGATTGCTTCAACTGAGCATTAAGGTGCAAATAAGTATTTTTGCCACTTTTTACTTTACAAACTGGTGTAGAAATAACTTCCTCTTTTTAATTATGCTTTTCAAAAAAGTGAATTTTAAGCTGAACAATTAGCCTGACTACTCTGCATTACTTACAATTTTGTTGTGAGTCTGGGTGTGTACATAGTCATTTGTAAATCTTGTAAAAGATGTGTCCTTTTTTAAATAGCCCAGACTGCAACTTTGTACATATTTTGTTTAGTAAAAAATATCATATTCAGTGCTACAATTTCAAAGAGATTCTTAGATATTTATGAAAAGTGTCTTTAACATGTTTTTGTTTCTCTTACTGGTAGAGAATAAGAGTGAGAAGCAATCTGTGAAGCTGCAAATAAAATGTTTGGTCAATCATTTATTGTGCTTCCCTTTATTTTTAAATGCAATTTTGGGTTAATAAATTCACCCTGTTTATCTAAAACAAATTCTGACGGTACAGCATTTGTGTACTTTTGGTGTTTGGTTTAGCACTTAACTATTTCAGCCTATTTCACTTAACTGTTTGTATTTATTTATTTATTTTTCTACTGTCACTAAAACATACTTTACTTACAGTATATTGTTTACTTTGTTTAAAACAGATCCGGTCCAAAAAAATGAGAAAGCTGTAGTTATTGAAATCCGAGTGTTTGTTTAAAAAAAGTAACGCAACAAAAACTCTGGTTCAAGTGACCTGTAAAACACATTCTTCAAAGACCTGTTACATGATTAGTGTTTATTTAAAATACTCCATCTGCAAATGATTTCAATTAAAAACTGACAAAGTTCACAGCTAGTAGCCTACATAGTAAGCAAAAAAAAAAAAATTAAGAGTTCAGTCTGTTTTTGTCTCCATGTTGTTCTGCATTGGTTGGGTAAAGTGTTTGTAGAGTCTATTGGTTGGCGTAACATTGCAACCAAAGGTGGTGAGATACTGCAGAACAAGTTTTGTCCATTGAGCTCTGGCTTGGAAAGGTGATGTTTCCGAGGAAAAGCTCTAAGAGAGAATGGCATTGGATCTGCGAATGCCGATTAGGTTGTCTGCGCTGAATGATCTCCTCATGGAAGCCCTGCTCAAATCCTTGTACTTATCCTCACATAGTCTTGAGATTGCCTATGGAGTAAAGAATACATTAAGTTAATGTGCAGAACCTTCAACTCTCTTTAGAACAATGGAAATGTTTTTTTGTTTTTTCCTTCATCTTCCACATAAATAGACCAATTAACAGAGGACGTATGACCTTACGTCCAGCAAGTTTTCTACCAACTGTTAGAAGATCTGCTGCCCACCTCTAATTTCTGAGCTCGTTCATTGCTCAGAGACTCCAAGGGGAAGCTCAAGTTGTTGTCATCTGCCAAAGAGCGCAAGTCAAAGTAATACTTGGCATAGACACTGGCTGGGACATTAATGTTAAACTGCAACAGCTCCAGAAAATGTCGCTCCATTTCGTTCCTGACATACAGATCAATGCGATTAGATTAATCAGAAATGTATCTTTTATGACCTTCTTGATAAAGTTCAAATACAACAGAAGCTGAACAAAGACTAAATTACAGCTCAGATTTTGCAGCAAATCAATAAATCATATCTGTTCAAATCAAATAGATTAATGTTACTTTTACAAAAAAGTGCCATGTTACCATAAAAACACCATGGAGAAGTTATAGAAAAACTAAGTATAGTGATACCATGGTGTTTGGACATTACCATAATGGTATTCTTTGAAGTAGCTTACAGTACCATTTAAGTACAATGGTACATGGATATGATCACCAAACAGTACCATGGTATATATCAAATTACCATATTAATATTACCCTATTACACTGCCATAGTACAAAGTACTTTTCTGAATGGATTTGAACACAATCCATTACTAGGTAGCTGACATGACATGTCAAGCAGTGACAGCAGTGTGACTTTCTAAACTTCATCTAAAACTAATTTATACAGCATTTTTCAATTCTTGTCTAATCACACATGAAGTTATGATATTTAGAGAAACTACATGGAATATTTTTACTTTTTAAAATTTATGTCACACCCAAGATTATTTATTAATTGATTTACGGTGAAAAAATATGAAATGCTGACCAGTGAAACACCTAAAAACTTACACTTTTCCTTAACTTCAAATCATAGTTCATGTGCATGATAATTTTCAAATACCCTTTTATAACAGTAAAACAAAGAACTCTTTATAAACAATAGATCTGTATCTTTTATACCCCAAAAATATCATAGAAATGCTCTGCTGCATCTGAGAGCAGATACAGAGACCATCACTGTGGAGACAGCCACCCAAATGTTTTGGGAAGAGCAGACATAAGGTTAAGGTGGATATGGGTAGTGGTGGAGGTGGTGTTTTGGTCGCTAGGGGCAACAAATGGAGTGGTCGAGAGCCTGGACCATTGAAGAGGAGCTCTGAGAGCACTTGAAGCCCGCCAGCCCAGAGGCTCACAAAGACGGCTTCAATGAAAGGGATGAAAATAGAGTGGAGGGGCAGAGAGGAAAGAAGAGGGACATGGCCTTTAACATAAACAATCAGGTAGAACTCCACAAAAAACAGACACATACACACAAATCCTGTCTGTGTCATTTATATGGATATTGAGACTAGAGAACAAACAAAACAAAAAAACAAGGTTTTGAAGTGTGTCGCTACACTTTTTTTGAAAATATTCCATGATTGTTCCAAGATATATTGGATGTTGTAGAGTATGTATTAGTATTAGACGGGAATGACTTGGCAGAGGAGTGAATTGAGACAAAGTACGGTCTCAATTTGGCATATAATGCATTTTGCATGGTACTTTCATGTATATAAAGGCCATGTGTTTAACAAGGTTTCCACCATACAAATGAGTTCTAATATTTAAACATAATTGAAAGCAGGGGTGTTACATCTGATCAATGAATGTTAATGACTTTACCAGTCATTCTGGATTATTGGATAAGGATTAACAAAATAAAATAAAATAAAAAACTATTAAGATTGCATAAATTTAGACTAGAAATAAATACTCACTGTACAATTTTCCATGACTTTTTTAGATATAATGTATTTCTATGACTTCTCCAGGCTTTGAAAATCAGTTTTAAAATTCCCTGATATTTCCAGGTTTTCCGTGACTGTGGGAACCTTGAGGAAGTGATCCTATTATCTTATGCCCTCTTTTTAACTTACATGTCCTCAACAGTGATGTCTTTGAGAATCTGACAGTAGTCCACGTTCCACACAGCCTGATCGTCCCAGACTTTCGAGGCCAACAGGATTGCTCCCAACACAATCCTCTTCCAGTTAGACGGGCAAATGTCCAGCTCGGCATACGTCAACAGCCTCTCCAAATATACCTGGAGCAAAGACAGTGTGTACATTTACATGTATGCTCTCTTCAGATTCTTCTTACCAAAGCAAATTTCGATAAAGCATGCGCCTTTGTGCGAGTTCGCAAATCACTATTAAAATCTTAGATTCTAATTATTTACTATCAGATGTAGTGACTGAATGTAAAGTAGTTGACAAGTGTTTTACATGCTTTACTTTTAGGTTATAGATGAGGTTGGAATTGATTTGGGTCCAAAACAGATTGAACAGACAAAAGAAGATTAATTCCCTGAAGCTATACTGCCCTCTAGTGGACATCAAGAAAATGAGCCAAGGCACCTCAATCACAAATCAAAAGCCAAAGTTGCCTGCTTTCTGTAAGACACTATATAACCTCATTCACACTATGCTCTGATCCCAGGATATGCCGGGGAGCTTTCTGTGTGAATGCAAGCCGGAGCCAGAATGCCAGAAAATTTGGTCCCGGGATCAGAGCCTAGTAACATTGCCGGGATCAATCCCAGAACGTGCCTGTGCGAACAAAAGGCAGAGCCGATGCCAGGATGCGTGTCATAGTGATAACGTATCTATTATGAGAAGGAGAAAGTCTGTATGCAGAATAGAGATTTAACGGTTTATGGCATACAGGGGTACATTTGCACCATTGTGTGAATATTAAGTCAGTTTTCCAAGTAAAGGAATTAATGTTTCTGTTGTAAATATCCGTTCAACAAAGAAACAGTTGTCTAAAATTACAGCATCACAAAGCTGCTGTGATCAAATACATTATTTTGTCATTCAAAGCACTGCACACCGAATATCGGAGCGGTACGGTACGGTTGAAGTCCACGACGTATGAATACTTTGGATATGTAAAATGTTGATGGCGACTTTAAGACAGGCCATCTGTTTGTTCAAACATGTATTTTTTTTAACCCTAAAAGGGCAAGAACACAACAATACAGATTTTTTTTATATACACATACACACATGAGATCAAACATTTCTGGTCTTCTTCCAAATAAAAATTTCAATTTTACAGCTTGTATAATTATATCATGAAAACAGTATCTTGACATTTGCCTCGAGGCTTCTAAATGCAAGTGCAGCGCAAGAGTTAGCCTACGTTTTATTAGTAAAATAGCCTACTTTTTGAAAAAAAATTTAAAAAGTGCTTTAAGCATAAAAAACAAAAAACAAATAATTGACAGTGCTAGTGCAAAATAAAAAAGCACCAACAAAGAAACAGCAATTGAATAATAATTATTGATTGTAAGAAATGTCTGAAGAAAAAAAGCACAGTCCCTTGTCTGTGTAGTTAATTTTCTTTATTTTTAGGAATGTTGGACAGTTAAGAATTTAAACTAGATTACAAAAGCAATTACTGAAACAAATACACATCTTAACTGTTGCAAGGCAGTATGAAAATTATTAGTTTATGTAATTTTTTCTATCATTTAATATTAATTATATGCATTGTGACACGTTAATATAGGCTATATATATATATATATATATATATATATGTATGTGTGTGTGTGTGTGTGTGTGTATATATATATATATATATGTATATGTATGTATATATATATGTGTGCGTGTATGTATGTATACAGTGGCAAGTTTGGGCACCCCTGGTCAAAATTTCTGTTGCTGTGAATAGTTAAGTGAGTAGAAGATGAACTGATCTCCAAAAGGCATAAAGTTAAAGATGAAACATTCTTTTCAACATTTTAAGCAATATTAGTGTATTATTTTTATTTTGTACAATATTAGAGTGAAAAAAGGGAAAGGAGCACCATGCAAATGTTTGGGCACCCCAAGAGATTTGAGCTCTCAGATAACTTTTACCAAGATCTCAGACCTTAATTAGCTTGTTAGGGCTATGGCTTGTTCACAATCATCATTTGGAAAGGCCAGGTGATGCAAATTTCAAAGCTTTATACATACTCTGACTCCTCAAATCTTGTCCCAACAATCAGCATCCATGGGCTCCTCTAAGCAGCTGCCTAGCACTCTGAAAATTAAAATAACTGATGCCCACAAAGCTGGAGAAGGCTATAAGAAGATAGCAAAGCGTTTTCAGGTAGCCATTTCCTCAGTTCATAATGTAATTAAGAAATGGCAGTTAACAGGAATGGTGGAGTTCAAGTTGAAGTCTGGAAGACCAAGAAAACTTTCAGAGAGAACTCCTTGTAGGATTGCTAGAAAGGCAAATCAAAACCCCTGTTTGACTGCAAAAGACCTCATGGAAGATTTAGCAGACTCTGGAATAGTGGTGCACTGTTCTACTGTGCAGCAACACCTGCACAAATATGACCTTCTTGGAAGAGTCATGAGAAGAAAACCTTTCCTGCATCCTCACCACAAATTTCAGTGTCAGAAGTTTGCAAATGAACATCTAAACAAGCCTGATGCATTTTGGAAACAAGTCCTGCGGACTGATGAAGTTAAAATATAACTTTCTGGCTGCAATGAGCAAAGGTATGTTTGGAGAAAAAAGGGTGCAGAATTTCATGAAAAGAACACCTCTCCAACTGTTAAGCACGGGGTGGATCGATCATGCTTTGGGCTTGTGTTGATGCCAGTGGCACAGGGGAACATTTCACTGGTAGAGGAAAGAATGGATTAAATTAAATACCAGCAAATTCTGGAAGCAAACATCACACCATCTGTAAAAAAGCCGAAGATGAAAAGAGGATGATAATGATCCTAAATACACTTCAAAATCCACAATGGACTACCTCATGAGGCGCAAGCTGAAGGTTTTGCCATGGCCCTCACAGTCTCCCGACCAAAACATCATCGAAAATCTGTGGATAGACCTCAAAAGAGCAGTGCATGCAAGATGGCCCAAGAATCTCACAGAACTAGAAGCCTTTTGCAAGGAAGAATGGGCAAAAATCCCCCAAACAAAAACTCAAAGACACTTAGCTGGCTACAAAAAGCTTTACAAGCTGTGATACTTGCCAGGGGGTGTTACTAATTACTGACCATGCAGGGTGCCCAAACTTTTGCTTCGGGCCCTTTTCCTTTTTTGTTATTTTGAAACTGTAAAAGATGAATCTAATAAAGTAAAATTGCTTATAATATTAAAGATAATAATGTGTCATCTTTAACTTTAAGCCTTTTGGAAATCAGGCCATCTTTTGCTCGCTTATCTATTCCCAGCAACAGAAACTTTGATCAGGCGTGCCCAAATTTTTGCATGCCACTGTATACACATATATATATATATATATATATACAGGGTTGGGGAGTAATGGAATAAAGGTAACGGGATTACGTATTTAAAATACAAAATATAAGTAACTGTATTCCACTACAGTTACAATTTAAATCATTGGTAATTAGAATACAGTTACATTCAAAAAGTATTTTGATTACTGAGATTACTTTGCATTTTATTGTCATTTGTTTCATTTAATATTTAGTCCTTTCAGATGGAAAACATTTATATATATAAATGATGCGATCCAAAGTGCATTTGAACAGCGGTGAAACACTTTCTTATGATGTGTTACATTCATACGAGCAGACAGAGAAGTAAGTTTGAAGTAAGTTTGGAGCAGAAGAAATAGAAATAAACCTTGTGTAAATTGTCAGCTTTACACGAAGCTAAAATGCTATTTCTAGCCAATTTACATGCACGTTACCAGGCACGATCATATTTTTTATCAAGAAAATTCAAGTTGGATCATAACTTCTTTGATATTAGGGCAAAAATCGTATTCTTGATAATAATTTTTGTATTGTTTTCCAGTAAAAATATCTAAAAATCCTTAAAACAAGATCAGTTATATTTATCTTGTTTTAGAAACAACACTGCAAAAGATATTTAGGTTTTTCAGAGAATGTATATTTTGTCTTACTGTACTGGCAGATTTTTTATAGTCAAAACAAGTGAATAAAATCTACCAGTGCTGAAGAAGTAATCCAAAGTATTTAGAATACGTTACTGACCTTGAGTAATCTAACGAAATATGTTACAAATTACAGCATGTATTTTGTAATCTGTGGTGGAATACATTTCAAAAGTAACCCTCCCAACCCTGTATATATATATATATATATATATACACACACACACACACACACACACACACACACACACACACACACACACACACACAGTTGTGCTCAAAAGTCTGCATACCCTGGCAGAATTGTGAAATTTTGGCATTGATTTTGAAAATATGACTGATCATTTAAAAAACCTGTCTTTTATTTAAGGATAGTGATCATATAAAGCCATTTATTATCACACAGTGGTTTGGCTCCTTTTTAAATCATAATGATAACAGGAATTACCCAAATGACCCTGATCAAAAGTTTACATACCCTTGAATGTTTGGCCTTGTTACAGACACACAAGGTGACACACACACAGGTTTAAATGGCAATTAAAGGTTAATTTCCCACACCTGTGGCTTTTTAAATTGCAGTTAGTGTCTGTGTATAAATAGTCAATGAGTTTGTTAGCTGTCACGTGGATACACTGAGCAGGCTAGATACCGAGCCATGGGGAGCAGAAAAGAACTGTCAAAAGACCTGCTTAACAAGGTAATGGAACTATATAAAGATGGAAAAGGATATAAAAAGATATCCAAAGCCTTGAAAATGCCAGTCAGTACTGTTCAATCACTTATAAAAAAGTGGAAAATTCGGGGATCTCTTGATACCAAGCCAAGGTCAGGTAGACCAAGAAAGATTTCAGCCACAACTGTCAGAAGAATTGTTCGAGATACAAAGAAAAACCCACAGGTAACCTCAGGGGAAATACAGGCTTCTCTGGAAAAAGACGGTATGGTTGTTTCAAGGAGCAAATACGATGATACTTGAACAAAAATTAGCTGCATGTTCGAGTTGCCAGAAAGAAGCCTTTACTTCGCCAATGCCACAAAAAAGCCCGGTTACAATATGCCCGACAACACCTTGACACGCCTCACAGCTTCTGGCACACTGTAATTTTGAGTGACAAGACCAAAATAGAGCTTTATGTTCACAACCATAAGCGCTATGTTTGGAGAGGGGTCAACAAGGCCTATAGTAAAAAGAATACCACCCCCACTGTGAAGCATGATGGTGGCTCACTGATGTTTTGGGGGTGTGTGAGCTCTAAAGGCACGGGGAATCTTGGGAAAATGTATGGCAAGATGAATGCAGCATGTTATCAGAAAATACTGACAGACAATTTGCGTTATTCTACACGAAAGCTGCGCATGGGACGCTCTTGGACTTTCCAACATGTCAATGACCCTAAGCACAAGGCCAAGTTGACCCTCCAGTGGTTACAGCAGAAAAAGGTGAAGGTTCCATCACAGTCTCCTGACCTTAATATCATCGAGCCACTCTGGGGAGATCTCAAACGTGCGGTTCATGCAAGACGACCAAAGACTTTGCATGACCTGGAGGCATTTTGCCAAGACGAATGGGCAGCTATGCCACCTGCATGAATTTGGGGCCTCATAGACAACTATTACAAAAGACTGCACACTGTCATTGATGCTAAAGGGGGCAATACACAGTATTAAGAACTAAGGGTTCATTTTTTTTCTTTGTTGCCATGTTTTGTTTTATGATTGTGCCATTCTGTTATAACCTACAGTTGAATATGAATCCCATTAGAAATAAATGTGTTTTGCCTGCTCACTCATGTTTTCTTTGAAAATAGTACATATATTACAAATTGTCCAAGGTTTTGCAAACTTTTGAGCACAACTGTATGTGTGTATATATATATATACACTATATTGCCAAAAGTATTCGCTCATGTGCCATTTGACGCATATGAACTTAAGTGACATCCCATTCTTAATCCATAGGGTTTAATATGATGTCGGCCCACCCTTTGCAGCTATAACAGCTTCAACTCTTCTGGGAAGGCTTTCCACAAGGTTTAGGAGTGTGTTTATGGGAATTTTTGACCATTCTTCCAGAAGCGCATTTGGGAGGTCAGACACTGATGTTGGATGAGAAGGCCTGGCTCGCAGTCTTCGCTCTAATTCATCCCAAAGGTGCTCTATCGGGTTGAGGTCAGGACTCTGTGCAGGCCAGTCAAGTTCTTCCACACCAAACTCGCTCATCCATGTCTTTATGGACCTTGCTTTGTGCACTGGTGCGCAGTCATGTTGGAACAGGAAGGGGCCATCCCCAAACTGTTCCCACAAAGTTGGGAGCATGGAATTGTCCAAAATCTCTTGGTATGCTGAAGCATTCAGAGTTCCTTTCACTGGAACTAAGGTTCCAAGCCCAGCTCCTGAAAAACTACCCCACACTATAATCCCCCCTCCACCAAACTTCACAGTTGGCACAATGCAGTCAGACAAGTACCGTTCTCCTGGCAACCGCCAAACCCAGACTCGTCCATCAGATTGCCAGATGGAGAAGCGTGATTCGTCACTCCAGAGAACGTGACTCCACTGCTCTAGAGTCCAGTGGCGGCGTGCTTTACACCACTGCATCCGACGCTTTGCATTGCACTTGGTGATGTATGGCTTGGATGCAGCTGCTCGGCCATGGAAACCCATTCCATGAAGCTCTCTACGCACTGTTCTTGAGCTAATCTGAAGGCCACATGAACTTTGGAGGTCTGTAGCGATTGACTCTGCAGAAAGTTGGCGACGTCTGCGCACTATGTGCCTCAGCATCCGCTGACCCCACTCTGTCATTTTACGTGGCCTACCACTTCGTGGCTGAGTTGCTGTCATTCCCAATCGCTTCCACTTTGTTATAATACCACTGGCAGTTGACTGTGGAATATTTAGTAGCGAGGAAATTTCACGACTGGACTTGTTGCACAGGTGGCATCCTATCACAGTACCACGCTGGAATTCACTGAGCTCCTGAGAGCGGCCCATTCTTTCACAAATGTTTGTAGAAGCAGTCTGCATGCCTAGGTGCTTCATTTTATACACCTGTGGCCATGGAAGTGATTGGAACACCTGAATTCAATTATTTGGATGGGTGAGCGAATACTTTTGGCAATATAGTGTATATATATACACACTTACGGGTTTCACTTTCAATCTTTATTGTCCTTTATTGGCAAAAACAATTTACATCGAACAATATAAAAATGATCTTATTAGCTATTTATAAAAGTAGGCTAGTCTTAACTGAATAAAATTGATCAAATTGGCTATCATGCAAATCTCACACCGGGAC
Source organism: Myxocyprinus asiaticus (assembly GCF_019703515.2). Taxonomy (NCBI): domain Eukaryota; kingdom Metazoa; phylum Chordata; class Actinopteri; order Cypriniformes; family Catostomidae; genus Myxocyprinus; species Myxocyprinus asiaticus. Next base: position 29,601,286 of record NC_059354.1, read on the forward strand.
CATCAGTGCAGACGATGAAATTAACCGTTATTTTTTTTGTGGTAAGGTATGAAAAAATGCGGGTTATCAGTATACTTAAGACGCTCTACATAGACACCACATCGTGATGTCACTTTTGTCTTGGGATTTTTTTCCGGGATGAGTGTGAATGCAAGCACAGATTCCGGGAAAGCTTGGGCAGTGTAAATTATCAAAATCTTGCAGTCCCAGAACAGATCCAGGGATGACTTTTCCGGGATTCATCCCAGGATCTCTACATGAAAGGGGCTTATGGTTTCCTCATGACACAGAAAGAATAAGGCCGATTAGAGTCTCTGTGTTCACTGACTATCTGATACATGTTGCGCACAAAAAATCAGCTCAAAATCAGCAGCTCCAATCTGATTTGCAGGCTTAATGCCAAGTGCACACTATATGAGTTTTACGGTCCATTACGATTGTTGTCAGACTGTACAATATGAATGCATTTAGATCTTGGGTAAAAGTCATTGCACACTGCGTGGGGCGTGGTGGGGCTGGAGGCGGACCGTTGTTACTCTATGACCATGTGCTTCATGGACGTTTTCACTGTTGCGCACCGCCTCCGTGTTTATATCAGCGTCTCCTGCTGAACGTGTTTATATACGCATCCTCCGACAGGGTAGACTAGGGTGGCAGATGCCGTAACTGCAGCCAGCCAGAGGCCCTGGGGCTTAAGCCCAGGTAAGCCCGTACATTAATGTGGCCCTGGTCAGACAATTACTTCTAGATAGCTACACTTCACTGAGTGGGAAGTTTTTGGCCAAAATAAGTTTCAAAGTGGATAAGACATTATGCTGATATATATGGCTATGCAAGACTAGGCCTGTCATAACAGTATAACTTGAATACCCCTTAATACAGATTCAAAGTCGGGCAGGCTAACATTCTCTTACCAGAGTGACGATTGCACACTCAGCCGTAAGCTGTGCTGCGCTGAACAGTGTCCGGACGAATCGATAAATGAGTTTGTGTTCGGGATCTGTGCGGGAGTAATCATCAGGAACCTGTTCCCTCTGCCAAAGGTAGAATATTTACACATCATACACCAATATTTACACAAAATCCATTAAAAATTCTTTAATTTACAGCTCCAGTCCACTAATCTGATTTGCACTATTTGCATTCCAAGAGAGCTGATATTTAGTATAACAGCACTAGGATGCTTCACTGGGACTGTAATGTGTGAAATTCACTATCTGCTGCTAGAGTGCCAGTAACTTGAGTAAAAAAAAAACAAAAAAAACCTGAAACAAGATATATACCAATCAGCCACAACTTTAAAACCACCTGCCTAATATTGTGTAGGTCCCCCTCGTGCCGCCAAAACAGTGCCAACCCGCATCTTAGAATAGCATTCTGAGATGCTATTCTTCTCACCACAATTGTACAGAGCGGTTATCTGAGTTACCGTAGACTTGTCAGTTCGAACCAGTCTGGCCATTCTCTGTTGACCTCTCTCATTAACAAGGCGTTTCTGTCCACAGAACTGTCGGTAACTGGATGTTTTTGGCACCATTCGGAGTAAATTCTAGAGACTGTTGTGCGTGAAAATCTCAGGAGATCAGCAGTTACAGAAATACTTAAACCAGCCCATCTGGCACCAACAATCATCCATGCAATTATCTAATCAGCCAATCGTGTGGCCGCAGTGCATAAAATCACGCAGATACAGGTCAGGAGCTTCAGTTAATGTTCACATCAATCATCAGAATGGGGAAAAAATTTGATCACAGTGATTTGGACTGTGGCATGATTGTTGGTGCCAGATGGGCTGGTTTGAGTATTTCTGTAACTGCTGATCTCCTGGGATTTTCATGCACAAACGTCTCTAGAATTTACTCCGAATGGTGCCAAAAACAAAAACATTCAGTGAGCGGCAGTTCTGTGGACAGAAATAACTTGTTGATGAGATAGGTCAACAGAGAATGGCCAGACTGGTCTGAACTGACAAAGTCTACGGTAACTCAGATAACAACTCTGAGAAGAATAACATCTTAGAATGCTATTCTGAAATGCGGGTTGGTGCTGTTTTGGCAGCATGATGAGGACCTACACAATAATAGGCAGGTGTTGTGGCTGATCAGTGTAGGTGGAGTTACTTACAGATAAGGGATGCATTTTTTCATCGAAGATTTCCAATGACCTATCAGAGTCCCTAAAATGGATTAATGAAATTGTTTAAAACCACGCTAGTATTCACATTTTACATGCAAAATTTCATAAAATATAGGTAAAATTGTTTGCTAGTCCAACTAGTGGGGTTGGGGGGGACGACAGTAAACTTACCTGTTTTTAATGTGATAATATATTGCTAATGTAACACTGCAAACAGAAATCAGAAAGGTGGTCATCATGCAAATAAAGATAAGAAACACAACCAAAAGTACTCTACCTTATCATTTTACAAATTATTATTTCATGCATAGAATGGTATATACAATTCATTAATAAGCACTCACACAATGTTGGAACACTGCGAAGTGTAGAATAGTGTGACAGATCAGATATGTCTAGCTATTAACAGCCATTTAACAACAGCCATTAACAACAATAGTTATACACATAACACGTAGGTGTATAACTATTTTTTATTTTTTATTATTATCTATGTCTTGCTGCTGTTTTTGTATTGTTTTTGTATTGTTGTACACTAGAAGCTCCTGTCACCAAGACAAATTCCTTGTATGTGTAAGCATACTTGGCAATAAAGCTGATTCTGATTCTTTACAACAAGTTTCCCCAAAAATATGCAATTAAAAAACAGTGGACTATTACTGACCATTTGATTGTGCTTTTCAGGTTTGGCTGACTAACTGTACTATCATCAATGAATATCGTTGAGCAGGAGCTGTACTTCTTTGAAAGCAGACCAGGAGAGACCTACAGAAAGTACCAACATTTAATGCGTTTGCAGAAAGACGTTCCAGCATACGACCAGTTTCAACCCATAACTACTTACATGATTTATGTGATTGCTTTTCCTCCTATCCCGAACTGAAAAAGAGAAAGGCAGAGGTTTTATAAAAAAAATAATAATAATAATAAATAAAAATAAATAAAATATTGGTAAGCTGTGACAGTGTCCAGTTAACAAAGTGACCTGCCATCTATAACAGCACAGGTCAGCATACTAGTTAATAGGATCTCAGATAACCGCTTATAGGATCTAAAATGAAATGATTAACAATAACCAGACTGTTACAGCATAGTAAAAGATTAAAAGATCATTCAAAACAATGGATACAAAGCAAGCTGAAGATTATGATGTTTTCAAGTTGGAAACACTCACCGTCTGTCTGTGACTTGCTAAGGAAAATTGTGCTGGCCCGGGCATGATCTGAGGGGTTGGAATCTAATGCCAAATCTAGAAGACAGAATTAAACTAGAATCAATCGATCTATCAATCAACAAGAGATGGGGACAATTACAAATATAAACACTGTAATAAAATATGAAAAAGTTATGAATGAATGTCTTTATTCTGGTACTTCAAAACTTTCAACTTTCAAACTTTATTCTCAATAGATTATCAAAGCCATGGTGCAGTGGTCAGCACAAATACTGCAAACACGTGGTGCTCATGTGGTCAACAAATTTGAGTCCTGCCTGCAACTTATCCCGATCTCACTGCCCTTCTCTCTCACTCCAACACTCCGTGTCATACTCTTCACTACATCTGTCCAATAATATAAGTCAAAGCTAAAACTAAAATAAAGAGGCACTAGAAGACTGTTCATTAACTTTTCAACAGACATATATTTATCTTTAAAATTGTAGCTTGGTACTTTAGTGAATAATTTTGCCACAGAAAAACAGAATAATTGATAGATGAATTTTTTTACATTAACATAACTTCCTTTCACAACGTAGTAAAACAACTCCCCAACAAGGGGAATAAGGGGGTGTGTCGTCCTACTCCGAGCATGCAGTCTGACTGGCAGTGGCATGCTGCAACCCTTTTGACCCTGGGGGCAGGCACAGCAGGCACAATGCGCCCATTGTATGGGCAAAGCAGGAGAACACAGAACCTCACACCCTGTGCTCCGCCCACACTGCCATGCAGCACAGGAACCGTGCCAGTGCATCAGAAAGAACCTTACTACAGACAGACACTTTACAGGAGGAGCACACAAAAAGACCAATGCCGTAATTGATTTCCCCAGGAGACACCCATTCAGTCTTGTTGTGTTGGCGTAGCTTAAAGATAGATTTGGTCGATTTGTTGTAGTAAACTGTGCAAACATCAAACACAGACGCAAGATGTTCTACCAACTGTCTACGTGATCTCACTAGGATTCAGGGTTATGCCCAGGTCATGCCATGAAGAGGCATTTCCTTGGAATTCAGCAGAGACAGTGTCAAAGAATGTGTGCCAGTACTGCTAAATTGAACAGTAAACACAAGGAGATGTTTGGGAGTCCTAACAATGTCATGGGAGCTGCAAAACTGGCAAGAGGTGTAGCCCAGGTGCAAGGCAGAAGCTTAATGGAGGGAGTTCTGGGCAAACAGTTTTGGTTGACTTTACTCTAAAGTGTATGACCCGAAACATACTCTATGCAAGTTCTAGGGTTCCCACAGTCATAGAAAACCTGGAAATAGCAGGGAATTTTAAATTAGGGATTCCAAACACATTAGGCATTAGTAGGCATTGTCTTCTTCTCTTTGATGTCAACAATAGTTTGAAGAAAATGATCTAGAGGAAGTTAAACTGTCGACGTGTTTATAGTTAGCTACCTGAATAATAAAACATTTGGTTTAATGGCACAATGTTTGAAGATAATTCTATCACCCCCTTTAGTACTGAGGTTTGTATGTTTCTTGTCTGAAGCACATTTTATTTGCACAGAAATGCCACCCCAAAATCCTATAATAAACTATGATCACTGCATAATGGAGATCATTTCCAAAGGCTAAATTCAGGTACATCCAAACAGATCTTCTAATAAATAAAAGCCTCCAAAAGGCTTCAGAACCTCGCAGTACCAGTCTTGACATCTTTTTACAACATAGTCCCAGCCATCTCCAACCAGAGAACAACAATGGCATGGCAAAGTGAAAGTGACAAGTCCAGTTAGGTTAACCTAAAGACACATTTATTGACTTAACTCTTGTTGGAGCTGAGGCGTATACTCCTTCCCCAGGGAGATCAATGGGCAGGAGCGAGAGAGAATGCTGACTGACAGGGAGGTGCAGGAATGCCTGGTCACAAGGCAAATTTAGTCAACATCCAAGCCAATTATTTTTTTTGCTAGCTCAATGATAAAGCACAAAACTAGCACCATATTGCCATCTTGCAAATTTGGATGCGCACAAATACAGCGTAATTTCTTTTTTTGGGGGGGGGGGATTTTTTCCCCTTTTTCTCCCAATTTGGAATGCCCAATTCCCAATGCGCTCTAAGTCCTCGTGGTCGCATAGTGATTCGCCTCAGTCCAGGTGGCGGAGGACGAATCCCAGTTGCCTCCGCGTCTGAGAAAGTCAACCCGCGCATCTTATCACGTGGCTTGTTGAGCCACGTGATACCGCGGCATCCACCACGGCAACCACGCTCAATTCACCATGTGCCCCACCGAGAACAAACCACATTATAACAACCACGAGGAGATTACCCCATGTGACTCTACCCTCCCTAGCAACCGGGCCAATTTGGTTGCTAAGGAGACCTGGCTGGAGTCACTCAGCACGTCCTGGGATGCGAACTAGCGAACTCCAGGGGTGGTAGCCACAAAATACAGTGGTATTTTACCACTGAGCTACCCAGGCCCCCTAATACAGCGTAATTTCTTAGCGGAGCCACCATTGGGCAGGCATTATTCATGATGAAACACAAGCAGAACTCGTTTCTGTGTAAATCATTTGTAAATTGCTGCATTCAATTCAATGGGACAGCTAACATACAAATGGTTTTACGTGATGTATTGTACACAGAACATAAATCTGCTCATGTTTCATGTATAAGACAGATAACAACATGAATATTTTAATTAAAAATAATTATAAAATGGGAAGTTATGACACAAAATTCTGATTGCATGTGCCGTGTTTGAAGCTATTTTAAAATAGATCATTGGTTTAATTTTTTTAATGCAAGAAGTTGCGCTTGGCAACCATAAACAGCATACAGTTAGGCTAATAAACTATATTACTAGGTTATTGATATTACCTGATGATTAGTATTATTAGGAAATGTATTATTAGATTTTGGTGTCTTTTATCACTGTTTAATAATAGCAATAAGCCACAAGAGGCTGCGATACAGTGATTGTACCATATTTAAAGGAACGTTCCAGGTTTAGTACAGTACAAGTTAAGCTCAATCGACAGCATTTGCAGCATGTTGTTTACCGCAGAAACAATTTCAACTCGTCCCTCGATTATTCTGAAAAAGAAGTAAAAACTGTGGTTACTGTAAGGCACTAACAATGGAAGTGAATGGGGCTAGTCCATCAATGCTTAATACACGCTTTCTTAAGTCAAAAGATGTAAACATTATACATGTTAACATGATTTGAGTGTGATAAAATTGATTACAGGGTTTACTGGCTTTATCTCGCCATGGCAAGAAAGTTGAAACTTTGCAAAGATAAGGTAAGTAAGCGATGTTATCACACTAAAATAATGTTAACATAAATACAATTTAGGCTATGTCTTGTGGTTATACTTTTGAAACAGTGTGTATTTTAACATTTATGGACTGGCCCTATTCACTTGGACCACTGTAAGTACCTTACTGTAACCAAATTTCTTTTTTTTGTTTTTTTTCCTTTTTTTTTTTTTAATAAAAGAAGGGTGAGTTGAAAGAATTTTTTTGGTAATCAACATTATGCCACAAATACTATCAGTTGAGTTTAACTTGTATTGAAACCGGAACATTCCTTTAAGGGGGCTGTAAAAGTTCACGCTTAAGAACACTCTTTAACAGTGGTAAAAATTACTGTAATGCAAGCCTCTCGTTCCTTATGGCTTTAATGTGCTGAACAACTGAGATTCATTCATTCTGCACCTACAGGTCCAATCTCTCCAGAGCTGGTGTACTCAGCTGCCACTCCCATTCACCCCCTAGAGTTAAAAATAACCCCTGAGGGTGGGCCAGATGTCCTCACTGAGGGGAGGAACACAGATCTAGTGCGGAATGGCACATCACAGAGAGGTAATACTCTATATGAATATGGTGAAACAGTTCAATACAGGACAACTGAATTTATCCTAGAAACTTTAAAGTGACTTCAAACCTTTAAGCTCATGAAAGAAATGTGCCACATGGGTATCCGCAAGAGTGAGAGAGGGATAAGGAGAGGGAACACAGCTGTCCCAAAGATCTACATCTCTGGGATGCCAGGAATGGCTCACATTTTTAGATGGTCTCTGCCAGTTAACCTTGGAATCTTATTTATTCTCATGTCTGACTAAACTCCAAACAAAACATGACCTGAAATAACCCAATCATAAGGGATCAAAAGTGCTTTGAACCAGTGAAGACATGCTGCTCTAAACTGAGCAATGTACATCACACACAAGTTATTTCTGTGTTTGTGGGGGACTACGTAAGTCTTCAGTGAGGGTAAAATAGCACGGACTAAATAAACAACAGGCAGACACTAAAAGGAGGCATCACATACACCATCCCAGAGTTCCATAAGTCTCTGTCTTGGTCTAGCATAACAGATATTTTGACCAAAAATGTAATAGACTTTACTCTGCCCTGTTCAGAGTAAACCAAGTGCGCTAAATATGTTCAGCTCTTGAGAGAAACCTGATATGTGAGATGAGGAGGTAAAGGAACCGGATCACGGCATCACAGTTGTTAAAGACGCTGTGGCACATGAGATGAAGAAAAAAAAAAGCATAGAATAACAAAGAATAAAAAAAGAATATTTTACTGCCACTCTATCAAGGCAAATTAAAATTGTCAAGTGACTTACTGCAGTCACCCGAATATAACCTGAGGTTGTGTCTTGACCAGGGACACAATGGTAATAGTTCATAGATCAAAGCTTTAAGGGTTTGAATCTGCAACTTTTCAGATGATCAGTCCAAGATTAGGGGTGTTCAATTTAGCTGGTGGAGATTCACCTTCTTATAAATTTAACTCCAACCCTCTTCAACAATGTAAGTAAACCCAAAGACCTTGATAAACTGGTTCAGGGGTGTTTGAGCAGGGCTGGACCTAAACTCTACAGGATGCTATATCTTCAATCACAAGGCTAAATTAGGCCTAAACCAAGACCCTTGAGCCTAGAACTTTAACTAATAACTACTGTACTAGACCTCACCACCCACCAGAACCTACCGTCGGGCACCTCTCGGTCACTGATGTGCTGCAGATATGGACCGGTGTCATCACTCAGGTCTGTATTGATCTGATAGTCCTCCAGACACTCCACCTGTCGGGGCAGTTTTGGGCTTCCATTGGGGGACACGCAGCAGGACACTGTATTCCCCATGATCACAGACTCACTTTACCTGCTCAGAAGTGTTCCTCTGTGACCAACAGCTGTGAAACTCACACCTGGGCTACTTCTGTCATCAGATGTGAATCAGTGGATCCAATGAATGAACTCAACCTAAATGTAGGTCCATGAAGAGCTTAAATGGACACACTGAAACAGAGTCAGCATTTACTGCTTATACTGTCTGATTGTTCGAGATGATAGAGGCTCTACTGTCTGTGCCAGTTCATTAATTAGGACTGCATGAATTTAGACACAGTGTTACAGAAGATCTCAGGCTTTAGCACCCAAGTTATAAATACAACCCGATATAAGACACGGGACTGACAGCATATCAATTTAAAATATCGATCCGAGATTATTGAATACGGATTTATTTCTTTAAATTAGCCGTGTACGCTAACTGCTAATATAGATTCATTGTGAATGAGCGAGTTTAGAGCCGCAAAGCTAAGTGAGATAAACCTTCTTTTTAACTGTGGTTTAAATGTCCGAATCCGTCATAAATGAACCCTGTGTGACCGTTCAGATAGTGAACAGAAGAAACATCCCTTACAGCATAGTCTTCCGAGCATTTATCCGTCATTTAAAGGGCTTGTCTGTGTGTTGACTGAAACTCTAGATCCAATAATCACCCAAATCCTCAGGCCTTCGGGCCCGCAGAGAGAGAATATGAGCCTTTTAAATCAGCGGATTAATAAAGTCCTGTCCATTTCAATAAACTTAAATTAAGCTCCGGTTTTGTTTGAAGTTATTAGCTTTCGTCCACCGCGCCTCGTTGGAGTGGAGAGTCCCCCGTTATCCCCTCCTCCCCGCCGGCCAGCGTAATAGCAGCAGCAGCAGCAACCCGCTCCCCGCCACCACCGCCATCTGATCCGAGTGACGCATCAAAGTTCCGCCCCCTTTTTTGCATTCCAACAATTGCGATTGGGTGAGCCATCAAAACGAAATAAACACTTGTTCAAGCATTGGTGAATAGTCCTGTCACTTACGCCGTCGGGCTAGAGAGTTAAACCCCGCCCATTTACACTGAAATAGTAGTGTACTGCTTACTGCACTGTATGAAATAGAATTAACAATGCAACTATAAACATTTCAAACAGTAGAATGGTACATTTATTGATATTGCTTCATATTTATTCATCACTTTGGAAATAAAAGGTAAAGTTAAGCGTATTGCATTGTTTGTTCCATGCAGTGTGCTGTGATTATATTCTGCACATTTTGGCAGATGTCATCCAGGCATTCTGTCCATACAGAGAGTTTGCATTCTGTGCACAATATACATAATATATTCTTCATAAACAGTAAGAATGGAATGTTAGTATGCGTTTCCGAACACAGTCCTTGTAATAAATGTGACCTATTAAGTTAAACAAATGCTTTCATAAAATAAGTGAATCTGTGAACACATCCGTGTCAATTTCATAATGCTGTAAATTTTAATACAAAATGCATCCAACATGAAACACAAAAACAATTTTATTACATATTCCTGATCTTATCAAAGCTGAAATTATTCAATGATCACATTCATTCTTAAATCCCAGCATAAAAGAGTACACCTACCACATGACTCATCTCAGTATTAGTATTATTAGTTTATTAAAGATTTACATTATTTTGTACAAAAGGGAGGTAGGGGGGAGCAACAAGTATACACAATTGTAATGATACAGTTATAGAGTGCAAAGCTTTTAAAAATATAAGTCATGTCACACAGAGTATAAACAATACATTTCTAGACCTTTGAAACACTATAAAACCCTACCATCACTGTAAATAGTGTCCAAAAGGTGAAAGCTATCATACAAAAAGTGCATGATGTGTTCATCCGAGTGGGATCTTAACATCAACCATTGCTTTTGACTGATTGGCCTTGAGAATGCATGAAGGCAACCAAATGTTCTAGCCAGCATGGCAGTAGGTCAACCTCAATACATAGGTTGGATACAATCAAAAAAGTGCAAAAATAAACAGTACATTAAGTTTATAGAGAAACATCCTACTATCACTGAAAACAGACAAAATGAGCTTTTGTCTGAAAGTTGAGACCAATACATTTACAAACAGTCTTAAATGAGCCAATTCAGAATTAGGAGTTCTCATTTCAGAAAATAATTGGTTTTGCAAAGTAAATCAGGTTCAGTGTGCAGGTGGTGTCAGCTTGTAGAAGCACAGCTAAAGTGCAGACCTGGGCTGTGAGTTAGTGCTGTGGAGAGATTGCTTCTCTAATTTGTCACACTAGAGTTGAGCACATAAATGACAGTATAGACAGGAAAGATGACAAAAGGTACATTTCATTGCAAAGCAATATGTCTTGGAATTGTTAACAGGCATTTTTAATATGTAATATGCAAACTTATTATTTACTAGCCTCTTTCAGTTTATGCTTGAAGACTTTCAGTCCTCGATGCAGAAAATACAGCAAAATGTCATATTCCAGTCAAAAGTCAGTGAAAGTGTTATCCCTTTGCTGTTAAACATCATTGCTATTTAAACTTTTGAATCCTCCACCAAGTTCAAAGACAGGACAGAAATATTTGGGGTTAACTGAGGCAACTTGTAAATGTCAAATGTTAATAAAGGCAAACATTTAGTAAAAAAATAAAATAAAGAAAAAGAAAAAAAAGCTTGGACAAACAAAACGCGGACAAACGCATTAAGGACAAAAAGAAACGAAGAGAAATCATTTGTAAATGTCTTTTTTTATGAAATAGCTGCCAAAATGCTTATGCCATTATAGACTAGTAACATGTATTCTTTACATATGTGATCACGTTATCAAATACAAAGACATCGACTTGTAGTGATGTAATGGAAAAATTTACCATATCATGATAAAAAAAATCAATAATGTAATGTTTATAAAACATGCTTTGGCCTAGTAATGCCAGAGATAGAATGCAGTATTCCATCCAATAGTTCTATGATATACAAAGGATAACACAAAAGTGATCTACCAAATTCGTTCAATACAAATGTGAAGAAATGTCTCAACCTGACAAGTTTATGTTGGTGTGCGAAATTCCTGTATTTGCAACCGTTATATTTTTTTTGTGTCAGTGACCAAATGGCAAATATACAATAACCACTTTCCACTGTGTTTGTGCAACTGTTGCTACTGCAATGGCAGTATGGTTAGTAATTAAATTAGTTGGGAAAGTTTCAGTTTGACATCTAAAATGAGCAAAATTGTTCAAAATGAAATATACATGCTTTGTATACAACACTAATATATCAGTTAATAAATGTCATATATTCTCTAAATCAATATTCATACTTTTATATAGTTTTGAAAGCTTGTTGATAATTAAAGATAAAACATGAAATTAAAACACAAGAGCACTATCCACAAAATAAAAGTAACAGTCAGACACGTTAAACTTTTTGAATTTCAACAGGGAATGATGCCAACTCCATTCTTAGTTAAGAGAAAATCTTGCGCAATGATTTATACCATACTATAGAGATTTCAGTTAAATCATGTTCATTTTCATTTTTTAAAATCTCTTTTAAAAGTTGTCCCACAAACCCCTCCTCCAAGTCTTGGTTTGAGTTCAGGAGTAAAGATGGCTGGAACGTACTTGTGTTTATAAGTCCACAACCAATTTTTCGGGATTTTCTGACATGATCCAATAATTGTAAAAGAGATTTTTTTGGCCAGGGGGGCTTTTGTTCTGTTCCCTCACGTATTTGTGTGTTCATACAGGCAATCTGCAGCAATTTAAAATATGAAAACATTTAGAAAACATGCGTCTGCATCTGGCTGACTCGCCCTTTAGTCTCTGTACACACAAGTCCATCAGAATGAAAGGAAACAGTTATCACTCTGATTTGTGACAGTACAGGTCTTTGAGAGCTTTGAGTTCCTCGATAAGTGTTTTGTTCTGGTTCTCCAAAACAGCCACACGGTTCTCCAGACACTTGACATATTCCTTCTTTTTCCGACGGCACTCACGTGCAGCCTCTCTATAGGGGGAAAATAATTTAAGATCAACGGAGCAGATATATTGTGATGGCTGTTAAGCCAGAAACATGCAAAACTCTCTAAAAAAAAAAAAACAGGCCAGGCCCTGTATCAACAGACCCGAAATTTATGACCAGTTGTAATAAGGTTGATTTCATTTGGCTTTACTATAAGTTTACAGTAAAGGATGCTGCACTGTGTTTTTACCTGTTCTTCATGAGACGAACCTCCCTTTTGCGTGTGGCCTCTTCAGCACCTCCTTGGCTTGGCAGGGCAGGGGAGGAGGCCATGACCACACCTGGGGCAATAGTGCTGGTGGGTGCAGTGCGGATTTGATAGGCCTGAACATCTCCAGAAGCAGCTGTAGGGTAGACGTAATAACCAACATTAAATCAATCAATCAATCCAGACAATAACATAAGTGAACTAAGGTTAGGGACCTCCTACACATGATGAGTATTCAGTTGATTGCTGAGCAATGAAAACTATTTTCTTATTCTTTTTGTGTTATTTCACAAAGTTTAACGAATGGGGGTCTGATGAGCCTATGTATGTGTCAGGGGCAGAAGTGCCACAGATGATAGAACAAGCAGTTGCCGCTTGTGGAGGCAGCCTCACACAAGGGTCTGCTTGGGGGATAGGAAACTGAGAGCTACAGGATAGGTAACGAATGAGTAGAGTGAAAATAGGCAGAAACACTGAAGAAACAGTGGCGGTTGCTACCGAATGGAAATGAGCTTTCACGGGAGCTGCTGTTGCGCTGGAGGACACCGCAACGCCCGTGGCCCACCCCCTCTGGAGGAAGGGGGGTAAACTTCCCACCACCCAGGGAGGTCTGCCTGCAGTGAGAGCGGGCCCCGGCCACCTTAGGCAGGCGGGCCTGCCCTGTCTCAGACTCGACCTTATGCCACCTCCAGATGCAAGTCATTTGACGGGAGGGGCCCACTCAGCGAACTGGCTAACCCCACGGGTGTGGGGCTAGGCTGCCCCTCAAGCGGGTGAGCCCATCCAGTGATCAAACGGGGCCCTCACTGCATTTGAACAGGGGAGTCCTAGCAGCAGTACGATCAGGAGAGCTCACGATACAAATAAGCATGAGTTTACTCACACAGCATTCGAACGGGAGAGCCCTTGTATACATGTACACTAGCAGCCAAATGTTTTTTTTGTCATCTGCGAAGAGCAGGTCACGTGGGGATTTAACTTGGGAGAGCTGGACAGAAGCTGGCAGGTTGAAAATGTAAATTGAATGTCCTCTTTTGTTGATCTAATTCGTGTAAATGATTTACTCTGCTGCGTATACTGCACCCTACTGACGTAAGGTTCGCGTGGCGATTCGAACGAGTAAGCCCAGCCTGCATTCGAATGGGGGTCTTCCCGAGTTTGAATGGGAGAGCCGTACTGCGAATCGAACAGATGATCCCGTGCTGCATTTGAACGGGAGAGCCGTACAGTATTCGAACAGAAGAGCCCTCGCTGCGATTCGAACAGGAGAGCCCACGGTCTGGATGTGGTTACTCTCGGTGCATTAGAATAGGAGAGCCCTTCCTGCCATTCGAACTGGAGAGCCCGTGCTGCATTTGAATGGGAGAGCCGTACTGTGATTCGAACGGGAGTGCCCACGGCTTGCACATGGTGACTCTAGCTGCATTAGAACGGGAGAGGCCTTACTGCGATTCAAATGGGAGAGGCCGTGCTGCGTTTGAATGGGAGAGCCTGTGCTGCATTTGAACGGAAGAGCCCGTGCTGCATTTGAACGGGAGAGCCCATGCTGCGTTTGAAGGGGAGAGCCCGTGCTGCGTTTGAAGGGGAGAGCCAGTGCTGCGATTCGAATGGGAGAACCCATGCTGCGTTTGAACGGGAGAGCCATACTGCGATTTGAAAGGGAGAGCCCACGGCCTGGACATGGTGACTCTCGCTGCATTCGAACGGGATAGCCCGTGCTGCATTCAAATGAAGTGATTAAAGTTGCTTTAAAACGAGAGCCTTCCCCCTCTTTGTGATATGAATAGGCTGAATCTTCGAGCACGGCACCCCACTGCTTTCAATGGGAGAGCATACGATTCATGTGAGAATGGTTTATGCTGTATTTACTGAGCTCGCTCAGTGCTGCGAGCAGCTGAATCCGCAGGCGTAGGCCCACGCAGCATTTGACTGTAGAACACTTGATTCTTGTGAAAGTGATATATGCTGCATTTTAAAAGAACTCTCTATGTGAAATGAACGGGCTGAATCCTCGAGCACAGGACCACACGGCATTTAATTGGAAGAGCCTGTGTTTTCGTGTGAAAAGTTTATGCTGCATATAAACAAGAACTCACTCTGCGATACGAACAGGCTGAGTCATCAAGCACGGCATTTGATGGGAGGGCATATAGTAGGCTATATTCAAATTAAATTGATTGATGCAGAGATGCAGGCTTATTAACTGTTTAGAGAAGACCTGAAACAGCCCGATTGTTGTCATTCACTAGTTGAGTAATGGTTTCTTTGGTATGAGTGGCACAATATGCAACAATTAAGTAGAAAAACACATCACGGTTACGGAGCCAAGGATGCTTATGCACATGGCACATTTGCGCTGCTTTGAAGATGTATTGAGCCAATAGCAGAGGTGCAGCAGTTGTAATGTCGCCAAGCTTGAGCGCACTGCCCAAGGAGAGGATTTGCGGTGATGTTCCGGGGTGGTATGTATGAGTTAGAGGAGAAAGGGACTTGCAGTTGCAAAGTCAGGGCTTGTTACGGCTGCGGTGATGCATAGAAAAAAGGGGCTTCGGCAGAAGCATGGTAAAATGCTGATGCTGCAGTGGATTGGTATTAGAGCCATTTGTGAATGTGGCCGAAGGAACCTGAAGCGTGGTCAGATATAGATTGCATCGGTCCGCAGCTAACATTGCGGCTAGCAGGGGGGGGGCAGTGGTGGCTCAGCGGTTAAGGCTCTGGGTTACTGATCAGAAGATTGGGGGTTCAAGCCCCAGCACTGCCAAGATGCCACTGTTGGGCCCTTGAGCAAGGCCCTTGACCTCCAGGGGCGCTGTATCATGGCTGACCCTGCATTCTGACCCCAGCTTAGCTGGGATATGTGAAAAAAAATAATTTCACTGTATATGTGCAAATGTATAACTTGTGATAAATAAATACAATTATTATTAATTATTAAATTAGCCGGGGCTCTAAGCAGGCATCTAAGTTTTGCTGAGATAACGGTCTAGCCCATCACTCTGATAGTGGGTGTACATTGTTGGAAACATTGGAAGCAGGGCTACCAATACCTGCTGCTTCCTAGAGGGACGGGGTTTATGGATAATATAACATTAACGGATAATGTAAATAGTAACATGAAAAACATGCATTTGCAGAAACGCCTAGCATTAAATGGCACTGGTGATTGGGGTAACAGACGAATAGTTGAGCCAGGACTGTAAAAGGGGATCCCCTGTAAAAGCACTTCCAGGAAGATATTTCAAACTTTGGGATTATTTATTTTTTTTTTGGTACGATAAGGTGTTTCAAGACACCTGTGATCACGTTTGTACAAACGCTTGTTGAGGGAGACATAATTAAATGTAGTGTCTGCGGACACCTTAAACTTAATTGTTTGCTAGATTAAATATCTGGAACATTTGTGAAGCGATGTCAGAATACATGCAGGAGGAGAGAAAGCCATGTTATAGTCTAGAGATGAATAGAAGTTTATAGACACACTTGCTTCATAGTTATCAGAACTGCGTGGTGAGGTGAGCTCGAACGTTTGCGGAATGATTCATGAACGAGCTGTGACGCAGTGCATGACCCTGCTGCTTGCGGAGCTGAATTTGGCTTGGGTCTGTTCGGACAGAAGCTGTATATAGCCAAGCTGTAGCATATTCAGAGCGGATGCTTCTGCGGCAGCAAGCTCATGCTAAAATGTCTGCACTGATTTGGAAATCAATTAATTAGAGTACAGTCGTTTGAAAGGAAGTTTGCTTGTTGCATGATTGCCCCTGTGTTCCAAATGGAATAAATCACACTCCGAAGGGCACTTTGAAAGGAGAACAATCATGAGAGTCATGTTGGAAGATAACTTCAAACGGAATTTCTGATAATAAAGGCTTAAAAATTGAGTTCGAAATTTTGATCCCCCCACTTCTTAGCCCTCCAAATATCTCACAGTTGATGGTAAAGTCTTTTAAGGGAATAGGGGATGGGAAAGATCACTGAATGGAACATGCCCTAAATGAGCTGCACTGCAAGGCAATCAGGCTGACAGGAATCATCTGTGTGGGAGAACCGGATTGAAATGCTGGAGTGTGTTGGAATAATGTTTGCATTAAATTGTTAATCTTTTGATTCCCTTGCGTTAAATTCAAGCTGTAATAGAGCTCAAGTGGCATGAAGCCGGAGCAGGGCTCCGGGTGGAAATAGGATGAGAGGACCTGTGTACAGCCATAGAGAGTTGTACAACAGGTATACAGTAAAGCAGTGGCCTGTGGGGAGGCAGCCTTGATGCCAGGTCTGCTTCAATGAAGAAATTGAGAATAAAAGACAACGGTTACATTGGCAGCCAGAGTTGCAACGAAATATGAATAGTGGCTGCTGCGGCAGCTTGGTGAATAACGTAACGATTGCGATGGAACAGCTTATCTGATGAGGGCAAATGCTTTGTGCAGAATAGTGTATTATCCAAAACGGTCGCGTGGATCTGTCGTGGGTAACTGGGTGGGGCCAAATGCTGGAGGAATCGTTGCAGCATGGATATAAGCAGTTGTTTATATACGCTTAC
Source organism: Myxocyprinus asiaticus (assembly GCF_019703515.2). Lineage (NCBI taxonomy): Eukaryota > Metazoa > Chordata > Actinopteri > Cypriniformes > Catostomidae > Myxocyprinus > Myxocyprinus asiaticus. Next base: position 29,618,489 of record NC_059354.1, read on the forward strand.
TCTGACGATGTGATTGGTCGGATTAAATGAACAAGCTCCTCCTGAACTTTGTTATGACACTTGGAGAAAATGGAGGTTACAGTGAGGCACTTACAATGGAAGTGAGTGTGGCAACCTTTTTAGGGTTTTAAAGGCACAAATTTGAAGCTTATAATTTTATAAAAGCACTTACATAAATTCTTCTGTTAAGCTCATGTATTATTTGAGCTATAAAGTTGTTTAAATTTACATTTTTACAGTTATTTTAGGGTTTTAAGGTTTGTTGACATTACATCATCATGGCAACAAAGTTGTAAAATTGTCTATAACTTTACACAGAAAAGGTTAGCAAGTGATTTTATCACACTAAAATCATGTTTACATGTATAATGTTTATGCCTTGTGGCTATACTTTTGTAAAAGTGAGAATTTTAACTTTCAAAAATTGACTGTCTTACACATGTTGAATATTCTGTTCACACTATGGATGTTACTGTTTCATGTTTTCTTTAAAGGAGAAATATGTAACATTGACATCAAGCATTTAAAATGGGTACTGCAGTCCAAATTCAAAATAGAATCAAGTGAGTGTGAAACCAGACCAAAGCTGCGGGGGGTACCGGGAACAATCGTACTCGGAATCGTACCGCAGCAAACGTGCCCAGTGTGAAAGCCCCCTACGTTGATCAGCTAATGAATATGTTTGCAATGTTTTTATTGTTTGCAAATTATAAACCAGCTCATGTAGATTTTTTATAACTCTGTCAATGTTAGCTAGATGTATTGCTGGCTTCCATGGCTGCAGCATGCTGTGTTTGCCCGCTAACTTGTTTCAAATCTGGCAACCCGGGGTGTCGAAATACTATTGGGAAATGGGCAGTGGGTGGGATCACAGAGGCCAAAACACACTGAAATTCTGGCCCGGAAAGGACATTTCAAAGTAGAATATACTGGCTGTAGCACTGTTTTCGGAGAAGCCGGTTTTTCAACTTAGCATGTTTCCTAAATCTCTGATAACATATTATGATAATTTTATGCTTTAATAAAGTAAATATATTACATATTGCACCTTTAAGGAACATCTGCCCAAGATACTTATATCCTTGTCAAAAATAAGGGGCAGTTACAACAACTCACATTGTACCACCACTTGATTGCTGGGCACCAGTATCTGTTGACCATCACTGGTCTGGGCATACTGCAGGATGGTGGTGCCAGGCTGTGCAGCTGCTGCATTGGTCATGGTTAGAGTCTGCAATCCATCTGTGCCATTATTCGCCAGCTGAATTGCTCCACCCTGCGTAATGGCAACTAAGGAAGAAACAGCACGAAACAGGTTGCAATCGATAACATTTTCACATGGCACTATATATATATATATATATATATATATATATATGTATAAAAAAAAATATGTCAGTTAGCAGTTAGCAACTAAAAGCAGTTAGTGCAGACACATTGTGCCTTGATGCTCATGTGGGAGATGCAAGTTCAAATCACAAATATCTCACAGACATTCAGAAAACAAACACAGACTTTGACGTACTGTACTGGCCACTGCTGGTCTGATATATTGGGGTTGGCACGGTCACTGTAGTGATGGCAGGTGCAGCATCCTCCTCGGATTTCTCCTCTTCGATTCTCGGAACTCCTGGAGCATCTGATGACAGGTCATTTAGGATTTTCCTATAGATCACAAACAGCTGTAGGAAAAATTTCTTACATGATGCAAAACCCTTGAAAAACTTGAAAGAAACATACATACCTATACGAGGGCCGCCTAGAAAGGATCTCTCTCCGTTTTTGAGAGTCAGTCACACTGTCCACCGACTCCTGCGAGTCTTCACTCTCTGCTACAGTGGAAATCTGATCAACAGACATAATTTGCACATGCAAAAATCACACACAATATACTATTATAAGCAAGTATTTAAGTAAGTACAATTTAGGTATTTATGTATGCACAAATGTCACATAATTACACATTAATGGAATTCTGTGAGGTAAATAGAACTGAACAGAATAGAAAACATGTCACGAACATTTAGAGATATATTGTAGGTGTTAAGGTGTCTTACTTGGACAGTTTGCACCTGTGGCGACTGAATGACTGAAGGTTGAGCAGCTTGGATCACTCCATGCACCTGCACCGTCTGACCATTGGGTAGCTGCACCAGTGTGACTGTGGGTGCTGTGGCGCTACCGTGTCCTGCAGACATGGTCACCTACCCAACACCACACACACACACATTCAAACACATTCCTGTCCCTGCTCTTAATGTTAGATAATGAGGCTCTTGACTGAATGTTTAGCAGCTCTCGAAATACATTCCATTTACTGTAATTACAAGGTACGGTCTTCCAAAAAAAGCGTTCACATATTCAAAGAGCTTGTAACAACAAGTTGCAAACTCGGAATTCGCTCTGATGTTTCAGAGTGAGGGGATTTGATCAAAATCAGCTGGAGGGCCAGATAAAGATGATCGGCAGGCTGGATTTTGCCCAAGGGCTGCCAGTTGACTAGCCCTGGTGTAGTGAATTATCAATTGTGTTCCTACCTGTGCAAGAGTGGCGATTTGAGCCTGGGTGATCTGATGGCTCTCAGTCTCAGAGACAGCAGTGTCTGCACCCTGCTGGGCATCGGCTCCCGACTCCATGGTCATCGAGCTGGTGAGAAAGCAGGCAGAAGAAGAGGGACTTGCTCATTACAGCTTACATTACAGTCTCAAATTAAAACTTTGATATGTTATTGCAAATTAATCATATAAACCTATATGAGGAACACCTAGAGAGAATCTTCACACTATCCACAGACTCCTGTCCCCACTCTCTGCTACTTGGAAAATCTGTTTAAGAGAAACAGAAAAGGACTTCCGGTTATGGCGCCTGAGGAGTAGACGTGTGCGCAACCAACTCCCTCTAACTTTTCACTTGCTTTACCTTACTGTTTTTAGTTTTCTTCAGGCAGCTTTTGTTTGTTAACAGTTTCTTGAATTTAAATCTCACACAAAATGTCTAAGGGAAGGGGCAAACAGGTGGAAAAGGACCAAGAAGGCACTTCATCGTCTGGGGCCAGCGTAACGTTAGCTGAAATCAGCGCCCTGCATGACGAGCTCAGAGCCTCTCTTGCCGCGGACTTCAAAACCTCTTTCGAGAGCTTGGCAACTAAGCTGGACAATATACAATCCATGGTTGCAGATCACGATCAACGCATCGGATCCCTCAAGTCTAGCGTTACGGAGGTGGGCCAATATCTCGAGCAGCTTAAGGCCACATGTTCTAGGCTCCAAAAAGATAACGAGTGGCTGCGGGCTAAAGTTTCATACCTTGAGGGTCGTAGCCGATGGCAGGATGTTCGTATTGTGGGCTTACCTGAGTTCATCGAGTGTCCGCATCCAACGACCTTCTTCTCCCAGCTCCTTGTTGAGGTTCTCGGCCCTCAGGTTCTATCTTTGCCGCCCGAGATGGACAGAGCTCACCGAAGCCTCACACCCAAACCTGTCCCGGGGCAGAGACCGCGACCTGTTCTATTGCGATTTCATCTCTTCCAAATGAAGGACATGGTCATTCGCGAGTCTCGCAAAAAAGGCGATCTGTCTTATCAAGGACACAGGATCCGGATCTCCGAGGATTACAGCCCCGATGTTCTGAAGCTGCGTGCCGAGTCCAAAGACACTATGTCGGAACTTTACAAATGAGGACTCAAGCTTGCTCTTCTTTTCCCAGCCAGACTGTGCATTACACTTTCAAACGGTGAGAAGAAATGGTTGCTGTCTACTACTGAAGCCAATAACTTTGTTCGTGGGTCTGAACACAGAATTGTTTACATTGAAATACTGGACATGGAACGGAGCTTCAAGTTGACAGGCATTTGTTTTAGTTTGGTGCCTACTTGCCCTCATTTATTCGCCAGTTTGCCGGTCTTGTTAGTTTTCTGTGGCCTCTTTTTCCGCTCTCCTTTGGCATAAACACTGGTATGGTTAACCAAATTTTAGTTTTCAACGTAATGGTTATTTAAACGGGCAAATGTAAAAAAACTACACTATTTACTTTATTTTAGTCTGAAAGCTAACTTTTTGATAAAGTGTTCTTGATATTTGTGGAACATCTCAGCTACAAAAGACATTGTAGCTCTTACGATACGATAACGTCCATTACTTATACTGTCCACCTGACTTCTGTATATAGTTTTAAAATGATTCTGCTTTTTATTATTAGTGTTCTATCTATTATACTCCATGTTTTTGTAATGTCAATTGACTACTTAGTCAATTGTTATGCAATCGACTGTGGTATCCAACAATTTTTGTATAAATATGTTCATGATGTTTTGTTGCCCAATGTAGGGAGGTCTAGGAGTTAGGAAATTTGCTGGTTAAAATGGTACAGTGTATCCTGATGCTGGCCTTTTTGTCAGCATTTGGAACAGGGTTTAGGGGTGGGTTTAGGTTGTTTTATTTTTCACTTATACTTGTCACTTATTGGGTGCAAACTTCTTCATTTTTCATCCTCATGTGTTACAAGCAAGGGATGCCGGCTGTTGGGGAGTGGTCATTTTGTTTATAACATAATTTTATGTCTTCATTGAGCAACACAAAAGCTCCTAGTGGTGCACTAAGACTCATCAGCTGGAATGTTAAAGGGCTTAATTCACCGGTAAAGCCTAATAAAATTCTTAATCACTTGAAACATTTAAATACCAAAGTAGCTTTTGTTCAAGAAACTTGCCTTAGGCCAGCAGACCACCTAAAGATCAAAAGGGGCTGGGTAGGCCAGGTTTACCACTCCACTTTCCCTAGTAAGTCGCAGGGTGTAGCTATTCTCATTCATAAGTCAGTATAATTTTCCGTCTGCAAGGTCATTTCAGACCCTATTGGGCACTTTTTATTCTTACAGGCCAGATAAACAGAGTTAATTTGGTCCTGGCCAACGTATATGGACCTAATTGGGATAATGAGGTTTTTTTCAAAAAATATTTGTTCTCGCTCCCTGATTTAAGTTTTAGCCAACTTATTCTAGGTGGGGATTTCAACTGTTGTTTAGATCCTCTCTTGGACTGTTCTTCTTCTAAACCCAGAGTACAATTTAAATCCTCCAAAACAATTCAGCTGTTTATGGAACAATATGCAGTTTCTGATGATGTCTGATGCTTTTTCAATTCTAATGCAAAACAATTTTATTCCCCCCCTTCATCATACCTTCTCTCGGATTGATTATTTTCTTTATGACAATAAGCTGCTTCCACTCGTTTGTTAATGCATCTACTACCCTATAGTAATTTAATATCATGCGGCCGTTACAGTGTACCTTTCACTTCCTGGCAGGTCAACCTCTAGGTCTCCTTGGCGTTTCAATACTTTGTTACTTAATGTCCCAAATTTTGTAAAAGTTATTAACAATAGTATTGATGTTTTTATTTCGACAAACGTTTCCTCCGATATTTCAGCTGTCATATATTCCACAATATGGAAAACATGCAAAGCCTTTCTGAGAGGAGAAATTATATCTTATACAGCCTATCAAAGGAAAAATGCAACTGAGAGGAGCTCTTATTTATCTAGAAATCTGGCAGAGATTCAATCCAGTGTTGTAGATTCACCCAACTCAGATCTCTTTAATAAACTTCTTATAACTAAAGCCAAGTTCAGTCTGTTAGCAATGAAGCAATTGAAGCTTTACACAAGTCCTGCTATAACTATTATGAATTTGGTGATAAATCACCAAAGTAAATTGCTTGCACACCAGCTACGCCAGTCCACCTCCTCGCATCATATTACTCAATTTTCTACACCTATAATGAACCCCCTTAATATTAATGACCAATTCAGGGACTTCTACATTTCTTTATATACTTCTGAGAGTACAGCTAATGAGGCTCACTTTGACAGTATTTTCAACTCCCTTGATATTCCTCTTATCAATTCTAATTCTGTTTCCAAGCTGGTAGAACCCCTTACTTTAGATTAAATTAAGACTACACTGAACCTGATGCAGAATGGAAAGTGTCCAGGCCCAGATGGCTTCCCTGCACAAATTTTTAAGACATTCTCAGATAAACTGTCCCCTCTTTCACTAAACAGGATTAATGAGTCATACAAATCTGGCATCCTCTCCCAATCCTTACGTCAGGCTATTATTTCCCTTATTCCTAATAAAGACAAAGATCCTCTTCAGTGTAGTAACTACCGTCCAATTTCTTTACTCTGCACAGGTGTGAAACTGCTAGCCAAAGTATTAACATGACGATTGAAACCGCTTTTATCAACAATTATTTCAACAGATTAGACAGGTTTTGTCAAAGATAGGCAATCTTTCCACAATATTAGATGTCTTTTGAATATCCTCTATTCAACCTCCCAAAAAAAGTCTCCAGAGTTAGTCATCTCTATGGATGCTGAATAGGCATTTGATAGAGTTGAGTGGGATTACTTGTTTTATACCTTGAGGAGATTTGGATTTGGTGACCAATTTATAAACTGGATCAGGCTTGTGTGTGGGGGGTTGAGCATAAATTGTCTTTATACGCAGATGATTTTTGCTGTATGTCTCTGACCCGACCAATTCTATTCCCCCGGTGCTAGCTTTGCTGACAGAGTTTGGTCAAATTTCAGGCTATAAATTAAATCTGAATAAAAGTGAATTAATGCCTATTAATAGTGCTGCCACAGAGTACCCACTGTCATCATTGCCTTTAAAAGCATCTTCACATAGTTTCAAGTATTTGGGTATACATGTGACAAAAAGCTCTGCAGAATTATTTGAGCATAATTTTTCCCCATTGCTCGGTCGTCTTAGACAAGATTTTCACCGTTGGTCTCTTCTTCCCCTGTCACACGCCTGTATAATTAATTGTATTAAGATGCATGTGCTCCCCACATTTTTATATCTTTTTCAGTGTATCCCAATTTTTATTCCAAATACTTTTTTCTCTACACTTGATTGTTCTATTTCTCAATTCATATGGAATAAAAAGACTCCAAGCATCCGAAAAGGTAGAAAACAAAACATTTTGGTGGTTTGGCCCTCCCTAATTTTCAATTTTACTACAGGGCAGCGAATATGCGCTCTATGCTGCACTGGATTAATTAGACTAATTAGAATAAATTAAATTAATGTTAATTTTAATCTTTTGTCTGACTTCCCGTCCCCCATGGATGTTCTTATTGATCTCATGATGCTTGGACAGCATGATTTATGATTATTAGATGGCACTCCCTCAAAATATGTTTAAACATTTTTTCATTGTTCTTTGTTTTTTCTTACTTTGTAATGTATCTTCGTAAAAATGTTTAAATAAATCATAAATTAAAAAAAAAAGAGAAACAGAAAAGTCTCTACACCAGGCAGTAACTTTGACATTTCTCTTTTGAAAACCATCTTCCGTTGTATTGAGAAAATATTAAGGAATAATCTTGTAAAGTAATGCAGTGTTCTCAGTATGTTTAAGCACTAAGCCAAAATTACTGGCTGAGGGAATAAGTTTGGACTTTTATTCAACCAACCCAATCAACCCCATTTTTACTAATCAGCACCTCTTTTAAGTAGTCAGATTAGACATTACATCCTTTAGGGAGGAGTTCCTTCCTTCCTGGTTACTATTTACTTATATAAATGAACAAGGATTTAGAACTAATTTTAGAATATACTGTACATAATACACATTAGTAATGGATAGCTAAATCATTCCTGTGCTGCAAGTCTATATGGAGTTTTAACTGAATCAGTAGACATTAAATCGGAAATAAAGGCAACGGTTTCTTTCACCGGACATGAGCACAATTATGAATCATTACACTGGACATTTGGTCTAAACAAACAGTGTCATGGTATAGGCTAACATAAGTCAAAAGCACTATAAGCTATTAAGAATAAAATAAAAACCGTTTTATTTTTATACAATATGCATGCATGCGGCTGTAGTGGCGGTGCTTTAAAAGCAATACATTTAAAGGCGCAACATCTCAGAGAGGGTTTTAGCATGTATATTGTCTAACAGCTAAATTAAAGCACACTGCCAACATCCCAATTAAAGCATTGTAAAAAAGAAAAATAAGAAAAAATCTAGATAAACTAGTCAACCATTGTGAGTTTGTGACCTATCCCTACTGCTGTTTCCTTGCTGAAAATGTTTAGGGTCAAGGAGTCAAGGTATTGTGAAATCTGACCTTTGATCCTATAGCACAGACTACTGGCAGGTTTCTCGTAAAGGCTAATGCATGGCCTGCATAAGCCACAGTAAGAGAAAAAAGATGCCCCACCAACAGTGCACAATGGAAATTAATCAAAATTCCAGTGTGAATTTAAAGAGTTACTCTTTCTCATTAAAGTTTTAATCCTAACCTGTGCACAGCCCCCAGGTGCTCTGAAAATCATCCTTTATTTCTGCATTGGTTCTATGATAACAACTAATTTGAAAGTGTAAAATTACTCATGTACTGGCCAGTGATAAAAATGAAGTACTGCAATAAAGGCATCATAATATAGCATTTTTTGTAAAAATAAATAAATAAATAAATAAAAAATTTATTAATAGTGCATCACAATATGGTGCAAATGCACCACAGACTTCCCTTGACTGTTCAGCATGTGTAGATATATTGGAGAACTTGACCTCTAGATCTCTTTCTCTCTAAATATATATATTTATACACAAATTTAACACACACACACACACACACACACACACAGTGTCCAACATACCATGTATGTATATACACTGGTGGCCAAAAGTTTGAAATAATGTTCAGATTTTGCTGTTTCGGAAGGAAATTGGTACTTTAATTCACCAAAGTGGCATTCAACTGATCACAAAGTATATACATTACTGATGTAAAAAAACAGCACCATCACTATTTGAAAAAAAGTAATTTTTGATCAAATCTAGACAGTCCTCATTTCCAGCAGCCATCACTCCAACACCTTATCCTTGTGTAATCATGCTAAATTGCTAAGAAAATCACTTGCCATTATATCAAACACAGTTGACAGCTATTTGGTTCTTTAAATGAAGATTAACATTGTCTTTGTGTTTGTTTTTGAGTTGCCACAGTATGCAGTAGACTGGCATGTCTTAAGGTCAATATTAGGTCAAAAATGGCAAAAAAGAAACAGCTTTCTCTAGAAACTCGTCAATCATTGTTTTGAGGAATGAAGGCTATTTAATACTTGAAATTGCCCAAAAAAACTGAAGATTTCCTACAAAGGTTACACTACAGTCTTTAAAGACAAAGGACAACTGGCTCTAAAAAGGACAGAAAGAGATGTGGAAGGCCAGATGTACAAATAAACAAGAGGATAAGTACATCAGAGTCTCTAGTTTGAGAAATAGACACCTCACAGGTCCTCAGCTGACAGCTTCATTGAATTCTACCCGCTCAACACCAGTTTCATGTACAACAGTAAAGAGAAGACTCAGGGGTGCAGGCCTTATGGGAAGAATTGCAAAGAAAAAGCCACTTTTGAAACAGAAAATGAAAAGAAAAGGTTAGAATGGGCAATGAAACAGACATTGGACAACAGATAACTGGAAAAGAGTGTTATGGATCTTAACCCCAGTGAGCTTTTGTGGGATCAGCTAGAATGTAAGGTGCGTGAGAAGTGCCCGACAAGACTGCCACATCTATGGCAAGTGCTACAGAAAGCGTGGGGGGAAATGTCACCTGAGTATCTGGACAAACTGACAGCTACAACGCCAAGGATCTGCAAAGCTGTCATTGCTGCACGTGGAGGATTTTTTGATGAGAACTCTTTGAAGTAGTTTCAAGAAGTTCTGAAAAATGTTTTCAAATTGTAATAGTAATTTTTCACATTATTAATGTCCTGACTATACATTGTGATCAGTTGAATGCCACTTTGGTGAATAAAAGTATCAATTTATTTCCATAAGAGCAAAATCTGTACATTATTCCTAACTTTTGGCCGCCAGTGTATGTATATATATATATATATATATATATATATATAGACAGTCTAAATAGATAGAAGAACTGTGGCAATTTCTCCAAGAAGCTTGGAACATCCTACTAACAACCAAGAAAAACTGTGTCCAGGTGTACCTAGGAGAATTGGTGCTATTTTGAAGGCAAAGGTTGTCGCACCAAATATTAATTTAGCTTTGTATGACGTTACTTGATAAATTAAAACTATTCAAGGCATTATTTTTACAGACATCCTCACTATGCAACATTTTTCACAAGTGCCTAAAACTTTTGCACAGTACTGTATAAATATATATTGGTATGTTGGACTTTAAATGCTACACTATTGGGCTTTCCACACTTGAAATCGCTAGCCCCGGTTTATTCTAAACCCCGGGTAAACCGAATACTGGATTATCCAGTTTCATGTTTCACACTGTACATACTTTACCCTGGATTAATAATTGATCCTGGGTATTCAGATGTTTCACACTGTACATTCGTAAACCCCGGGTTAACGTTCTTATTTGCATATTTGTGGTGTCGGTAACAATTGAACAAAAACAGCTCGCGACGGACACGCAACCGTCAATGGAGCTGCTTTGCTTCTCTCTGGAAATGCCGCCAAGCAAATCAGCTCTGTTTGTCTTTTGTCTTCTGAAATATGCCACGAAAACAAGGAAAACTGTCTCTTCATCAAGCCAGTTATCGCGTCTGTCACCACTGTTGGACACTTTAACGGTTTCCCTCAGACGGAGAACGTAAACAGCACGTGAAAGTTTCAGCGACAGTACAAAGCACATAAATATTTAATGAGGTAGGTAATGAGGTTTTATATGATTGGTTGTCTGTTACTGAACAACTTTCTAAAACATTCTAACACCGCATCATCTCACACTATATACCTTTGGCAACGCAAAACGGGGTTAACCCAGCAAATGCGGGGTAAAGCCTGCTCCGGGTAAAAAGTGGTGCTAACCCCCTTTCAAAATTGCAAGTGTGAAAAGTTGCTTTACCTGGGGTTAAAAGCGGGGTTTAGAATGAAGATGACCAATATGTTAAGTGCAGTGTGAAAAGCCCTTATGACTTCAATTATAAATAAACCTGTGACTGGCTTCAGCACTCTTGGATTTAACTGACACATAGCCTACCACTACTTCTGATGAAGATAAAGATAAGACAAAGCTAGTGTTTTGAGAAAAAGGGAAGTGCTTGTGATGCCGAGAGAGAGAGAGAGAGAGAGAGAGAGAGAGAGAGAGAGAGAGAGAGAGAGATTTTCTAAAAACTGCATATCACATTTTTTGAAATTATCTGAAAAAGAGGAGGGCAGTTATGTATAACATATATATATATATATATATATATATATATATATATATATATATATATATATACATATATATATATATATATATATATTTGAACTGCACGCTCTAAGGCATTTAATTTTTATTATAGTTTAGCCTATATTGCATATTGTTGTTGTTTAAATTACCACTTCAGTCTGTTTTTATTTGAAAAATCATGCCAATACTGGATATAAAAATTAAACGGGGGGGCAGACAGAGAGAGAAAGCCCAGCATGGCTGGAAGCGTGAACAGACAGTAATGTGATCTCATGACGCTCAGTCTATCTGTGGTTTGATTGGTCATGTATAGTTCTCCCTCTACTTTTCAAATTCTTGAAGATTAATCTAAGACAAGGAACTGCAGAGCATTCATAGAACTAATAAGCATGCATCCCAATGGCAGCCTAAAATCACACACACACACACACACACACACACACACACACAAAGTGAACAGACCAGTAGAAATGCCAATGCAACTTTCACCTGAAAATGCATGATCATGATAACTTTTACTTGGATAGGTTTGTGAAATACAATATGAAAATATGCAATATAATATTATATTTCTTTATTAGCCATGTGCAATGTGCTGAAGGCAAAGGGGTTCCTAGAGTGTGCATAAATACAGTGTGTATTTGTTTGAGGGCGTGTAGCTACAGCTTTATGGCAATTACATTTCATGAAAACATGAAATAATAATAGTGCAATAACCTAGTCCTAGAGGATTGCAAAATCAATAGGGCGTGTCCAATAAATCGCACGATGCGTCAAGGACACTGGAGAAGATTAAATTATTCCTAGCATGATATAACAGTATTACACCCTGAATTCACCCAGCAGCAGCAGCACATATTTGGTCTTCACAGGACGTGAGAAAAAAAAAAAAATCCAAGAATAATATATAGCGCACATAGTTGCTCTGTACACAATCATAAAGACAATTAGAGAGGTTGTGCATCCATGTTTCACTGCATTTTCTTTTGTAATTTTCAACCCATGCATCATGATTTCCCACACTAGTTTGCCTTGCGTTTACCTCCCCTCCCTCTGCCTGCAACAACTACAGCCGCCATGATCTCTTTGTTTCCACCGGGGCGAACCTAAACTAGACCCTTGTGCCGTTCGGGACGAGCACTTTCCCTTCGGACTCTTGTCTTCTCTTACCGATACAGGCTCCCCCGTCACTCTCAAGCCCTCGGAGCTCCACTTTTATTCAGGCCGACACGTAAGAGACCGCGTCAGGCTACACCTCCGTCGCGTCACCGAGAACAACAACAGAGAACGAAACGAAAATCCGATCATCAACCCCACTGCACTCAATGAGCGAGAGTGGCCGAGTCTATGGCGGAAAAAGACGAGTGTTAACGAATGTAGACGAAACGTGGCCGAAACCGAACGAAATGTTCCGAATAGGACTTTTCAACATAGTTTTGTGAACACAAAACGTTTGTGACTGCAAGCAGTTTTGGAATTCAGAGACATAAAATTAAATCTATTTAATCTGTAACACATATTTGTTAATGATGCATGAGTAGTCATACTATTTTGATACAATTGATGAGATATCTGAGAACCAACAATTAGATTCAAGTGTTATTATTGATTTGAGACTTAAGACAATAACAGTGTGGGCCTGTAATTAATCACTTGCAAAATATACATTTAGGTATTTCACAATTAATAGTTAATTAAGGATAAATTACCAATAGTCTACCAAAGTCAACTTAAAGGGATAGTTCACCCAAAAATGAAAATTATCTAATCATTTACCCTCATGCCATCCCAGATGTGCATGACTTTCTTTCTTCTGCTGAACACAAACAAAGATTTTTGGAAGACTATCTCAGCTCTGTAGGCCCATACAATGCATGTGAATGGTGACAGAATTTTGAAGCTCCAAAATGCACATAAAAATGGCAGTATAAATGTAATCCATCTGTAACGGTAGCCAGCTGGTACGTGTGTACAGTGTGTGTAAACCTCACTCCCCTGGCCTCAAGAGGTGCACTAGTCACTGACTCTAGAGGCTGTAGCATGTAGCATTTAGCATCCTTGTTAGTGCGCCTGCCTCCCATGCCTGAGACACTGGTTCTAATCCCGTTCAGAGTGGGTCGAGCAGGACCGGTTACACATCCATACTCCATTGGTTAAATCTATATCTTCAGAAGCAACACTGTAAAAACAAATCCTGTTGTTTTTACAAACAAAAGTCCTGTCCTTTTTTTTTTTTACTATTTATTTCCACTTTCAAATTCTTTTGTTTTTGGCGATTCATATACTTCATGCTTGTTGCCACCTACTGGGCAGGGAGGAGAATTTATGGTAATAAAGGACTTAAAATGTATCTGTTTCTCACCCACACCTATCATATCACTTCTGAAGATATGGATTTAACATTATGCATTACTTTAATGCTGCCTTTATGTACTTTTGGAGCTTCAAAATATTGGTACCCATTCACTTGCATTGCAAGGAACTACAGAGCTGAAATATTCTTCAAAAATCTTTGTTTGTGTTCAGCAGAAGAAAGAAAGTCATACACATCTGGAATGGCATGAGGGTGAGTAAACAATGAAAGAATTTTCATTTTTTGGGTGAACTGCTCCTTTAAGCTTTGCCAAAACACTGTGCAGAGAGTTAACAAACAAAATTATCATTGCAATTAAAGGGGGACAGGAACCTGACATGACACACAATTTTGTAATCTTTTATTACTGCAGTATTCTTATTTTCAATAAATTGACAGTATTTAAATTCAAAGTATATTCTAATAATTTATGACTTTAGAAGGGAAGCATTTTGATCTGCCATAGAAGTTTTTGGTTTCATCTTGCATCACTAAATGTATATAATATGTGTACCACATATTTTATTATCCAGATTGCACAGCATCTGGCATAATGTTCCTATTTGGATATTTTATATTCCACTATATATTGAACACCTATATGAACATTGCATATTAACATACAAATGGAAAGAGATTTACAAATAAAAAGTTGGTTCACAAATAAATTGAATGAGATCCACAAATAAATGTAAGGAGTTTCACAAACATTTTATGAATTCACAAATAAAAAGAATGAGATTTGTAAATATATATTAGGAGTTTCACAAAAATAAAGTGAATTCACAAATAAATATGTATTTACAAATATATTTTTTAACTCACAAACACAACTCTGTCCAGCATTCATTTATGAATCGCGCGCATTTATTTGTGGATCACTTGCTGTGCATTTGTGGATCGCTACATGCATTTGTCGATTTTGAAACAAAACTAAGCGTCGAGATGTGCACAAAAATCTACAAATAGGTGAACTTCACCCATCGTCTACTCAAGCCAATCAGATAATGGCCACATTACTCGGACCAATCGTAGCATGTTCCATCTTCAACCAATCACGCTTCGTTTTACTATCAGGGTGGGATCAGAGTTACAGTACTCTCATGAGCATGGAATCAAGCACATACATATAAGCTCCAAGTCCGCAAGCTTTTAAAAAAACGGACACCGTCAGAGGAATACTGTGACTTAAGGTTCGTGTAATTTTCTCTCAGTTATAAATGTGTGTACTGTCTTGTTAAATGTCGACAGCTGAATATTGCCCATTTGTAGAGTGTCCTGATCATTAGCTTTATAGCTAACCTGCCTGACTGTATGAGTCTGCTATTTTAATTTTAACCAAGTTTCTTGACTGAAACTCCTAGCTACATAATGGAAAATGTATGTATGTGTTGTCAAAACCTTTACTCTTAATGTTACATGACAGATCCAAACAGACACACTACTAGACACTACAAAAGATCAGTAGTACAGATAGTGTCTTTATAAAACATGAATCATATTAGATGATCTTAGGAGCACAAACCATATATTAATACCCTATATACACCAGTGTACAAAATCTGCTATGCCAATAATTTGGTTTCACATTATGTTAATGTATTTAATAAAAGCAGTTGTAAGGTAATATTTATTAGAATTTTGTGTGAATGTTTTAGGAGGTACTATTATGGGGTCCCTCCATAAAATACAGCTTCATGTTCTGACAGTGATAATTGAATCACTGGTTATTGCCATCTTTTTCAGATGTTCCCCTGTGTACTGCCCATCAACTTTGAGGACTTGATTCACCTGCTCCAAAACTCAGTGGTTCCAGCTCCAATACAGGACACTTTTTAAAATGTGTAATATGACATTGTTTATTTTTCTGTTATGTCAGATTTCTTTTAAGTTACAATGTCATGTCTTGAAATGAAAGTACAATACAGAATTTAAATAAACCGTAACATTATCTTTAGGCTGACTTACTTAAAAATGAACATTTTATAATTTACTCACCCTCATGTTTTTTTAAAACCTGTACTGTTTAGTTTCTTCTGTGGAATATGAGAATACATTGTAAAATGTAGATGCTGCTAATGAGGCTGAAATGAAAGCGAGGCTGTCAGTCCCTATCATTATTCCTGACATCTCCTTTTGAGTTCCTCCCACAGAAGAAAGTCAGTCGTTTGGGTTTGGAACCACATGAATAGGAGTAAAAATGATTACTCATCTCATCTGACAAAATATTTTTTGTCATTTAGTTGACAAATCTTTTATTGAGTTCTATCAAGGCATTTTGAGATAAATAGGTTTTAAAGAATGTCTGTTTTTTTTTTTTTTAACACTAAAGCAAGTCTGTTGGCTAAAAGGTATGATTTTTTGGTTACAAATTACAGGTTGTCATGCATGTAACAAAAAAACAACAATACATTTGAGTACATGTATTTACCCACACAAACACTGGAATTGAACATTCCAGCTGGAGTGCTGGCATTTTGCTCGAGTTTGTTGTACATGAACATACTCATTGCCACGTCATGTTGTTGTATCAGTTGTCTGGGACGGATACTCCTAGTCAGGGTAAGAGCATTCTACATAAATGATTGGAAAAAATAACAGTAACCCATTAAAAACAAGTCCATTACTGTATAGAAAAGAACATGTTACACAAACAAGATTGGGCCATGGAGCTTTCCACCAGTAGCACAAAAGTCCCACAACTGTTTCCATCTTTGTTGTGATGTGGAGCAGAGAGCACCAGTTCACCATCTTCGCAACTATTTTATTATTATTATTATGATTATTATTATTATTGTCCTCCTGTATCTCACAGCCCATATACTTCCTGAATAAGTAAGTGAAACACACATTGTTTTACAGGATTAACGTAATTGTGAGTAACACTGGACTGGTCAGCCATAACACTAAGTGCTAAAAATATAAATCCTTTGAAATATTACTTCAATTATTATTTTTTTTTAAAACATTAACATAATGCAAAACCAAATTATTGGCATAGCAGATCTTGTACACTGTGTAATATAGGGTATTAATTTATGGTTTTTGCTCCTAAGATCATCTAATATGATTCATGTTTTATAAAGGCACTATCTGTACTACTGATCTTTTGTAGTGTCTAGTAGTACGTCTGTTTGGATCTGCCATGTAACATTAAGAGTTCAGGTTTTGACAACACATTTCAGTCAAGAAACCAGGTTAAAATTAAAATAGCAGACTCATACAGTCAGCCAGGTTAGCTATAAAGCTAATCATCAGGACACTCTACAAATGGGCAATTTTCAGCTGACAACATTTAACAAGACAGTACACACATTTATAACTGAGAGAAAATTATATGAACCATAAGTCACAGTATTCCTCTAATGGTGTCCGTTTCTTTAAAAGTTTGGAGCTTATATGTATGTGCTCGATTCCATGTTTTAATCGAATCAAACAGGATTTGGCAATATGTAGAGGAATCTAAACATTATGAATGAAACACTAAGTAACCCAAATTCTCATCTATATGCCACCACCATGAGGCCATGGATTTGTCCTGGGGAAATGAAGGAGCTAATTCACCCACCTTAATGTCTAGACACAGAACAATAAGCAAAAAAGAAACTGTAGAATGGGATATGCAGTTAAAACAATGATTGCCACCAGTAAGAAGAAGAATTACTGATATCAGAATACAAAACGACACAAAATATGTTTTCTGGTGTTTTAATTATGAAACCCTGAAAGTTTAATATAATAAAATTGCTGTACAAAAATAAAGCAGAAAATGTTACGCAAGCATAATTCTTAGTTAGGTAAAGTCACTCTGAGAATTTTAATGTCATCTACAGGCCGGTCCTGACTATTGGTTTCAACCATGCCAATTCGATTAAGAACTCCAATGCCCTGACAGACCCGTCCAAAAATATTGTGTTTCCCATCCAGCCACTGTGTGGAAGCCAATGTTAGGAAGAATTGGCTTCCTTTTGTATCTGGTCCCGCACTGGCCATTGCAAGAATTCCAGCACCAGTGAACCTCAACTCTGGATGCATTTCATCCTCAAACTGCTTGCCATATATAGATGCACCTCCATGACCTGTTGCTGTTGGATCGCCTCCTTGAACCATGAAGTCAATGATGATGCGATGGAACTTTGTGTTGTTGTAATATCCTCTTCTGCCCAACTCTGCGAAATTCTTGCACGTTTTTGGTGCGTGATTCCAGTACAGTTCCAGCATGATAGTTCCCATTGTTGTTTCCACCAATACAGTGGGTGGTTGCCAAGAATCTGGTGGTATCCCAGCCATCTCTTCTGATGAATTAAAACCGGGTTTAGATGAATGTATTAACTTTTAAATTATGTCGCAAAGCGTGATACAGAAGCAGTTGCCGGTTGGTTTCCTCCGTTGTTCATTCTTTATATTTGGGAATTCATTTCATTTTTGTGAAACTCCTTACATTTATTTGTGGATTTCATTCAATTTATTTGTGAACCAACTTTCTATTTGTGAATCTCTTTCCATTTGTATGTTAATATGAAACAATTAAATCTCCATAATTATATTATGTTTAGTTAAGATACAATTAAATTTCCCTCAAACTGTGATTTGCACAAGGTTCAGATTTTGAGAAGTTACATAAAGCTGCTCTATTAAGCACAGCGAACACACGAGGGCAGCAGTGAAACCTCTCTTGAGAAAAGACTCAAACCTCTACAGGGTTCCTCTATAGGTGGCCCGTGGGCCACATCCGGCCAGCGAAAGTCACATTTTTGGCCCGAGCTAAAGGCCTTTTCACACCAAATCCAAGACGATTTTGCGAGACAAACTCCCAACAAAAGGCAAAAAATAAAATGGAAAAACAATTTCACCCATGTACAGTAGGCGGCGCTGTTGCTGTTCTACAAACATTTATAGACATTTCAAGAATAGGCTTGTTCAAGATGCCAAACGCCTCGCCTTGAAAGTAGATGAGAGTAGACGGCTGCAGTCAGAGGAGGAGTTAAATAAGAGCTGTGGGATGAACTTCCGGCTGAAGTCGTTCTGTAGCATTCGCTAATGTAGGCAGCAGTCATTTAGAACCCGTTTACAGCTGGTATTAGGATGTGATTCGGATGATCTGATGACAAGTGATCAGCACTATATACAGGTGTAAATGGGGTGCATGGTATATTTCATCATAAAACCCTCCCCTCGAAAACCGATCACAAGTGCTCATAGGAGATGCATTTGTGCGACCAACAGTGATGTGTCTCACCTGACCACGTGATCAGATTACCCGAGAAACATCTTAATACTGTGATGATGTGCATTAATTACAATACCTGGTTTCAGAAACAGACACACAGGACCAACATGTAATGTGCGATCGGTCAGTAAACAAAGACATGTTGAGATGTGTCAAAAAGTGAGTCATTTTTTTTTTTAATCATTGAAAAAAAAACAAATACCAGCTATAAACAAGGTCTTAGTGAGTATTGTATTATGTTTTACTCAAGTTTTTCGGCTAGAACACGTTACAATGTCCTTACAGAGCTCAGGGATAACATGCAGTTCGTAGCTCTACATACATCCTGAGGCCACTTCTTTAAATCGTCCTCCCAAATCAAAAGATGGAACGGCTATCAGTATATTGTCCTTATTAAGCTCCGTAAGTCTGTGCTCACATATCTAGAAGTATGAATGAATGATCAACACCACAACGAAAAAAAATGAATGAATGTACCGTGCAACTACAACTGTGTTTACTTCTTAGCGGAAGTACTTTCCACATTTCGCGCAAAGCATCACGGGCGTAGGAATAAGGTGGTCTCATGCCTGCACCTTCAGCTAAGAGTAATATATTGAATGCTGTTAAAGCATTTATTTACCTAATTTGGCATAACTGTTTCATTATGTTCTTTCCATGGTGTTAATGCATTTTGAGGAGTATATAATCTATTTGCACATATATTGTGCTACAAGTAGGCCTACATTCCAAAGGACTCCCGAAGCCAATTACTCTTTTTATAATGTTTGGATTAATGCCTGGACAATATAACACAAGGTACTGTGATACAAATACATGTAGAATAGTGCTCATTAAGATGAACATGTATAGTACAGTATAAAATATTATGCATAATAGGCCTATTAAAAATAATATATAAGAAAATACTGGCTTACGGTCTTTATTGAAATTATTGCAATACTTTGTTACATTATGAGAACAATAACAATATTAGTGCTAATAGGCCTAATAATTGAATCTGCAATTAGGGAAAATGCAGGGAGTAGATCCCATTTGGAGATGAGCAGGAACAGCTGACTCGCATTGAGGATATGGAGATCCAGATTGTTCATTAAATTTGTGTTTTTTTCTTGTTTTTTATTTTCAACAGGCAAAGTTGTGTAGTTTTGTGTATAAGTATACAAACAAAATATGCATAATTTGTATAAATAAAACCAGTTACTAATATTGTGAAAAAGAAATAATTAAAAAATTAGAATATTTATATTGTGACTCGTTTAAAAACAAAAACAATAAAAACAACAATAGTAATAATAATAAGAACAATAATACTACTAATAATAGCAGCAGCAGCACAAACACTTGTGGCCCTTGGCTTTGTATTGTTGACAGAATTTGTCCTTTGTTGAAAACATTAATGGGGAACCCTGCTCTACATCTACAACTGTATAGTGTTGCAGGGGCCATATTGATATTGAAGTCACCCTCAAGGGGGCAGCATTTACACAGTTTGGTAAAGTGCACTCAATAACCCCTCTCTCTCAGTGCATAGGGTTCGGGGTGTGTGAGTTTATTCGTGTGGCAGCCCTTTTTATAATCCTCCAGATGCCTGTTTGGTGTGCTTTATCTGTTTAATAGCACTTTACTGCTACAAGCCATAAAATCTGCTTTTTATTGTGACATAAAGTACATTGTTTGGGGAATTGACCGTCTCGTTAATGAACACCCATGAATTTGTGCTTGGTGGATGTCTTCAGGGAAAAAGTGACAAACCGTCACAATATGTGAAATTATCTTTATGACGATGCGTGGGCTGACAGTAGACCTATAGAGTGATGATAGTGGAAAACTCTTATGATATATGCCGAAATCACTAAAAACATTTTTTTGCTCGGTTATCACAGCGCTATGGAGCTAAATTCATGACTTAAGTCTTTGATGTGTAAAAGCATGGTGAATTGCTCTAATCAAAAAAATAAATGCATTGTATTATCAGTGCTTGCATTTAAATGTGTTGCATTTACAGTGCTTGCATTTTGGGAGGCTGAAATTTAACATGGTTGTATTTTTTATATATTACTATTTCATTTGGAAACATTTCACAACTAATTTCATATTTAAAAATTAAAAAATAAATATTCACCTTCCATAGGTCGTTTCCAAAATATTCCAAATTCAGTGGTTCAAATTCAGTTGGAAATTCAACCTTCAACATCCGGGAACTGCAGGAAAAGCAGCAGAGTACAGATGCACAATCTCAACCTGGTGCTATTCGTTCTCACCAGTAGGTGGTACAATGCAATCGGGTGTTGACTGCTGAAGACCAAAGCTAGAGAGAACAGCCCTTTACGTTTTGATGGTTTGTTTTTCAAAATTGTTCATGGGTAGAAAATAGATACATATTTGATTTGCACAAGAGCTGATTGCTGTGTAGGTAGGCATTACGTATAATGTAGTAGGGTGACCAGTCCCGAATTGGAAACATTTTTGTCACATTTCACTTATTATTTTAGAATGTTACATAATTATTTTCCAAAATCCAGAAGACAAATGCACAGGTAAATGAAGGGACAATTTGCACTAATTGACAAAAAGTACTACACCAGGTTTTAAATTCACTGACTCAAAAACTTAATTTAGGAAAATAAATAAATGTGATGCATTTTATGAAATGGAAAAATGACAATACTGTGTGCATTCAGTTTCCAGCAAAAGAAACAAACTTTTGGACCCTTATTATGATTCACATTACATGCGTTCACATACATTTCTATCATTAATCTCTATAAAGTTGAGCATCAATCTGAAACCCCATCTTAACATTATTTATTTAATTAAATGCTGTGATCATCATTAACTTTCAGTGTCTCGTCAAGGTTACATATCATTTCCATGCTTGTCGGTATTTCTGCATTATTGTTACGTTGAGAAGACAAACTCCTGGACATTTTGGCAAAGGTTTCATCATTGGACCGGACAGCTCCCGTAACAAAGCATTTAAGTTCTAATTTATAACGAGCAATCTAAGTGCTGTTTTGGGAAACAGGCATTCTCTATGTAAAATAACGAGCAGCATTAATTAAGAAGATCATAAAAGTTTTAAGTTACAGCCTATATATATATCATATAGGTATGTATATATATATATATATATATATATATATATATATATATATATATATATATATATATATATAGGCTGTGACTCATGAACTGGGTACAAGTATATATATATATATATATATATATATATATATATATATATATATATATATATATATATACTTGTACCCAGTTCGTGAGTCACATGACCCATGGCCAACAAAGCTGTTTGCAGGAACTGATATACCGAAGTATCTACATTTGACGACCCCAATGTGGTGTTGCAGGCAAGAAGCAGCTGGCAGATAGTATTCTCTGCTTGAGTTATATAGGCCACTGATTCGTAAGCCTTCTTTAATAGAGTGTCAGTACGTCCACACTGTGCGCTTGGACACCGTACAAAGCCTCATCCGGTGAAACTACTAAAGCGGCCACTGGTTGGTCGATTTCCGGAGCCCGCCCCACACCTATGGAGTCGGCCTCAACCATTGAAGCTAGGGTACGGGCCACCTTTGATCTCCTTTTAGGCACATTTGAACCTGTCAGAGTGCTTGAAAACTCTGAAACAAAGTCTTTACACGGTTGCATGGCAAATGCGTTTGTATCTGATGTTTGCTGGAAAAACACATTAACCTGAATGGGTTGGACAGGCGAATTGTC
Organism: Myxocyprinus asiaticus; assembly: GCF_019703515.2. NCBI lineage: Eukaryota > Metazoa > Chordata > Actinopteri > Cypriniformes > Catostomidae > Myxocyprinus > Myxocyprinus asiaticus. The sequence goes on from NC_059354.1 coordinate 29,641,058, forward strand.
CAGGCCCAAACTTGCCACTGCCATCTGAAGCATCGTCAAAGTGTCATCCGCAGAGGATGGGCCCATCCCGGGTGAATGAGCCGAACCCCCGCTCGAGCCACCTGTAACAGACAGGCTGGAAAAAACTTCCTGAGAAGGAGGATTTATAACAGCATCAACCAACTCCTCGTCATGAAAATGTGAATTGGAGGCACTCATGGAAAGAACAACCAAATCAATATTATGTGGAGGCTGGAAGTCACCCTCTTCCACTGGCATGTTCCCAGAGGACGCAGGTAACGCTGGAGGTTGGAGAGCTTGAAGATGACGTTTCATTTCTGCCATTTCTGATGAGAGATTAGTGACAGTCTTCGACAGAAAATGCTCAGAATTGTCGGTTTGGGGAACAGATTTCTTCTTCGCCTGCGGAGCACCAGCCGCTGCCAATGCACGGCACTTCTGAGCGTGCCGTGGGGCTGAATCATGCTGTGCGAGGCTAACAGGCGAGCAAGGATCTAACTTGGCGAGGCGAAGCTGTCTCTCTGACATTGGCAGCATACTACAGTGCAAACACGGATCCGTCAAAGCTTCTCTTAAATGCTGGAATCCTAAACACGATGGGCAGCGATCATGTACATCATCAGGGAGGAGCGCGTTCGGACACAGCTTACAACTTGGCAGGAAGCCGGTGACAATGGAGCTGTGAGCCATGAGTCAGCCGATTACTGCACGCTCTCGGTTAGGACTGTAGGGAATCAGACAGCCAAGATATAATAAATAAAAATTGGGCTATCAATTATATCTTCGGATAGAACCGAAAATAGTAAGTTGTGAACGACAAGCATGCCAGAGAAACACTAGAACGAAATAACCAGCCGTCGGATAGCACCGTATGGCCCACAATAAGTTATCACTGGAAATAACCATGTAATGGCAGAAGAATCGATAAATAATATAGGTTACAGGGCAACCGTTACCTTAGCGTGGTCAGATACCAGCCACTGGATAGTACCGTGAAGTGCAGTGTATCTCCAGCACTAACAATCAGAAAATAAAATAATATACACTCACGAAAGATGAAGTTCTGTCTAGATGAATAGTGAAGAGTGCGCTGTCACAGCTTGAAAGAGCGAGTCCTCACTACTCAGGTAAGCTGCACTGAACAGTGCAGAGAAATGACCTATCATAGAGCGAGAAAGCAAAAGAGACTGAGTACCGAGCTACTGTGGATTATATTATTGCTCGGTCTACGTCACAACGTTACTTTTTTGTTATATTTTCTCGACCTATCTAGCTGGCGCTGCGATTATCCATTAGTGCTTAACACTGCCTCTGGCGGTCAGTAGGAATGAAACAGAACTGGTGTTGAACGGGTAGAATTCAATGAAGCTGTCAGCTGAGGACCTGTGAGGTGTCTATTTCTCAAATTAGAGACTCTGATGTACTTATCCTCTTGTTTAGTTGTACATCTGGCCTTCCACATCTCTTTCTGTCCTTGTTAGAGCCAGTTGTCCTTTGTCTTTGAAAACTGTAGTATACACCTTTGTATGAAATTTTCAGTTTTTTTTGGCAATTTCAAGCATTGTATAGCCTTCATTCCTCAAAACAATTATTGACTGACGAGTTTCTAGAGAAAGCTGTTTCTTTTTTTGCCATTTTTGACCTAATATTGACCTTAAGACATCTACTGCATACTGTGGCAACTCAAAAACAAACACAAAGACAATGTTAAGCTTCATTTAATGAACCAAATAGCTTTCAGCAGTGTTTGATATAATGGCAAGTGATTTTCTCATACCAAATTAGCAATTTAACATGATTACTCAAGGATAAGGTGTTGGAGTGATGGCTGCTGGAAATGGGGCCTGTCTAGATTTGATCAAAAATTACTTTTCAAATAGTGATGGTGCTATTTTTTACATCTGTAATGTCCTGACTATACTTTGTGATCAGTTGAATGCCACTTTGGTGAATTAAAGTACCAATTTCCTTCCAAACAGCAAAATCTGTACATTATTCCAAACTTTTGGCTGCCAGTGTGTGTGTGTGTGTGTGTGTGTGTGTGTGTGTGTATATATATATATATATATATATATATATATATATATATATATATATAGTAAAAAATACACATTAATTTATTCCCACTTATTGGGTAAGGTTGTGAAGGTACTGGAGTCTATCCCAGGAACATGTTTTTTTTTTTTTTTTTTAATTGTTATCTAACATTAGAAAAGTTGAAAACTGAGCTTTGACTTTTATAAATGAAGATAGGCAGATATGTCTCTGCTAGAAATTAATATACTGTTAGCCTAGATATGATTATTTGAATTTTTATTAATTTTATGTCTGTCAATTCCATTTCTGATTTTAAAAATCCTCAACTGTGTAGAAGTCCTTGGTTTTTTGGAATTATTTACTTCAGCACCAGACATTAATACGCAGATACTGACGTAGTTCAGGACACGCAAATAAACAAATAAATAAACAAGGCTCAGTTTTCACCATGGTACAATGTTAAATAATAAAAAATAAAAAAATATGTTCCAGCAAACCATATTAATGGAATAATTGCATCTTAATTTAATAAACTGAGGTCACCCTACTTTATTATGCCTATGTCTGCCTACACAACAATCAGTGATTCAGGGCTGGTTCTAGACACTGAGAGTCCCTAGGCAATTACTTTTGGAGGCACCCCAAATTTGTTAAAATTATTATTATTATTATTATTATCATTATTATTTTTTACTTATTTTTATTATTTAATGTGGCATGACATACAACAAAGTGGTAGCTCATTCAAATAACTGCTTTAACGATCTGTTTAAAACAGTACTCTTAACTGTTTTTTTTGCAAGCTTTGGCAAATCTAATCAAAAGTCAAGTAGTTTTCGACTATAGATCTTCCACAGAGGTGCTCATTGTTGTAGCCTGGTAACTTCTAAACAACATTTTGTTATCTGATAAAGTGATAAAAACCTGTGCATCTCATAAGAGCTGCCAGCCAATCAGAATGTATTGTTTGACAGCTCTTGCAATTTATGCTGCAATTTACATCATGCTTGTGGTGAATGGTTTGTGGCCATTTCCTGCTGTCTGAGATGGAAACTAACCCTCAGCACTGACCAAATTAAATTCACCTTCAAACATTCTTGACTTAATTGTTTAGTGTTTTACAAGTACAGCAACTAAAATATAGAGAGTGCAAAATAATCAATCCCATATCCATACCACGTTTTGAAATAATATTTACATACTTGTATTACTATTAATATTCATGTTCAGATAAATTCTAGCCATTTCTGAAACTCCAACACACCAAGGAATAAGCATTTTCCTATTTCCTGCTTTGTAGTAACACTACAAGAATAAATACAACCATTTCAATAAATCGTTTTATTAACATTCATTATATATTAAAAAGACTATAGGTGAGCCGGTTTGAACCAGCCATTGAAGGAAGAAAGAAGAGGAGGATGAAGAGAGGGAATCTCTCATTGCATACTCTTGCTCTAATCTCCTCTGTTAACCATATTTTAATTATTTATCAAGGCATATTTATTTAATTTTTAAACTGCGTGGTCACATTACTCACGTCTTCTTAAATAATCTGTTTAATAAGAACATGTCATCTTTCTAATGCCATTACAATTATGTCTGTCAATGAAGGCTAATATAATGTTGTACTGTATTATGTGTCATGTAAATTCAGACCTATCATGTTGCATGCACAGACTACGGAGACTGACTATTGATTTCATAGCGATTTTTTCAACACTTTTTTATCCTCTGAAATAGTTTACAACGGCTTTCCAATGATCAAAATATATGAATAAATTTTATTAAATGTCCCATTGTCTTTGATAAATTGTGAAAGATGCCAGAAAGATATGTTTAAAGGTGCAATATGTAACAATTTTCATGTAATATTTGCCTTTTTTTTTTTTGCCAATGTGTGAATGGCTTGTAACGCAACTTAAAAAATGAGCCCTTCCCGGACTTCCTAGGTTGCCTATTAAAGCCTGTAGACTGATTTTCATGCGAAGGGAGCGGGTTGCTTTTGCCAGGAAAATCCAAAGGATGTAACGTTTGTGCATGCTCCCGAGAGCCTTGCCAATGACAGTAATAGCTTCTCTTCCGCTATTCAACAGCGACAACAAACTGCAACACAAGGTAACGTTATCTTAGAGATGGAATCCAGCAAATGTCTGGCTCCCAGCACAACACCGACTCCTACACAAACTCAGAGTAAGCCAAAAAAAAAAAAAAAAAAAATGTATCTACTCAATCCCATCTGGCTAAGAGGGAACATGATCGTGGTTGAGTGAAAACTAGAGTGAACATCGGCAGGGCATTTAATTCCTGGAGGGACCTTCGTTTGGTTTTGGGGATCAAAACCGACTCTGAATTGGCGTTCTTCTTATTGGACAGGTAAGCTTACATAACTGCAAAGCATGTGAAATATAGTGCCATAAGGACTGATCTGTGTAATTTTAGCTAACTTGATCTTGCCTGCTAATGCTGACGAATTGCAAGCTACCTTGCTTCGTAACTTTCAAATAATTCCAACGATATTCTTTTTATACTAAAAGTCAGGTATACAGGATAAATGTAAGCAAATACACTGGTTTCTTATTCGTAGTACATATATGACATACAAAACATACAATAGTGCAATGTAACAGTGCAAAAGTGAACTGTCTGGTATAGTTCGGTAGTATGTAGCTGTATGTGTGTTTATCATTATGCTATGTTAGTTGATAAGTAGTTTTAGTTTAGTCTCAAAGTTTGTAGTAAAACAATCATAACTGTGTAATTTTAATTATGCTACCTCATCTGTCAGCATGATGCCGGTGGATCACGTTCAGTCTCTTTGTACGTTACATCGTTTTGGCTGATGCTCGCTCGCATCCCTATGGAGTGTGCGCACGAGCACGAGCACGAGCACGAGCAACAGGTAGCTGGGTGCAGTTCACTTAACGGCCACAGGTGTCATTAATAACAAGGGTTTCTGAATCTTACATACTGCACCTTTAAGTTGCACTTAATGGACTTAAGAGCTGTTCAAAAGCGTTAATTTACGAACGTTTTTACGAACTACTTAGATAACGATGCTTTTGGGAAATGTGCCTTAGAGATTAAGCACTACTAAGTGCTTCGGCAAACCCAGCCAAGGTTAATAATAATAATAATAATAATAATAATTATGCATAAATATATACTGTATATATAAATGTATGAATAGATAAAATCAAATCAGAGAGAGCAGAAAAATGTCAATGACTTTTCTCATTGTCTCCTCTTCCTTTCTGACACCCGGGCACTCTCGCCCGCACCACGTGTTGTGCAGCACCACCACTGTCACCGTTATCACCTCTAGGAGTAAAGAGCAGACCTCTCGATTGGTGAATGTCCCTAAAGCGCAGGTTCCACATGTCTCCTTGTTTGGCGCTCTGCAATAACAAGGTGAGTTATATTCAATTAATGTCATTGGCAGGACTACCTCCACTGTGTTTTTGATCCTGGAAGCTTTCATCTCGACCCACAGAGCAAATTGTGAAAACTAAACATTACAAATGCACATAAATGCACACCTGATGAACGAAGCATTAATTGTGTAAAAGAAATACACAATCGTTCTACACAAAAGTATTGTAATTATGTGGTTAATTAGGATGAATATATCTTTAAACATTTCCAGGGATGTAAATTACAAATGTTTATAAAGTTATGCACAAATAGAATGATGTTATTATGACGAGCAGCACTGGTCCACCCAGATTGATGGCTGGTCCACCCAATCAAATCTGCCAGAATATACTAATAGTCTGCAAATAAAAATAAACTGCATGTTGTCGCACGCAAAATAGTTCACATGATAATAATCACATTCCTGTTAGAAAATGTAGTTAGACAATTGTTTTTATTTCAAATAAGAAAATTGAAATGGTTTTGGTGAATTGAAATGGGTCGTGTTGCGCTTCTCAATGAATTGGTTTGTTCCGCTCAGCAGATAATTGATCATGTTTTGTTTCTATCGAAGTAGGCTACTTAACATCCAACACACAAACAACAGCCACATATGAGCAGTAATAGGCTGACTGCATCCTCTTTTACCTGAGCCTGTCCATTTTTTCAGACTTCTGGTTGATTGTCTGGCATAATCAATGTTGCTGTCTGCACCGGGTGCGCAATGTGCCATGACTGCTTGAAGCTATCTACACTGGATGCATCAAAGTGAATGTTCAAAAGTCTGTTACACACTAGCAAGCCTTCAGAACGTTAGCTTTTACGAGTATCTAGTTCATTTTCAATGAGAGGAAAGTGGCAAATCGCGGGCGGATTTGCTGGCGGATTTGCTGGCGACGTGCAAGCAGGTGCTGCGAGAGGTAAAAATATTTAATATTTTTCTGAGCAGTCATTGAAAGGCTTATTATTCACAGGCAATCATACAACAATTTACTGAGCTCATATCAGATTGCTGAAAACATGGAAGAAAAGATACATGTCATTAAAATTCCTGAACTACATGATCCTTTGAAAATCTCATAAAGATAAGCCAAGCCAGGGCATGGGAGCATATGAATGCACAAGTAGATTACCAGGTTAAAATAAACTGCAAAATGAAAACTAATTTTAAAATGAACTGATTTCAATGGGTGACATGTCATCAATGCTAATCATAAACCATACCCAAAAATATTTTACTTAATTCTAGTGAAATTATAAACAACAAATACAAATAAATGCTGCACTAAATTTGCATCAGGTTTTCTTGTAGGCAAATCAAAGACAGACAAATCAATAATAAACACAAGTGACATTTTTATTTTATCATTTATCTCATGTAACAACCGATTATGATTCAACTGACTTCTTTTATTTAACTGACTATCTGCTGATTTTATTTAACTACTATATGAAGTGCAACAATTAAAGAAATAAAGTGAGCCCAGTTTAAAATCTGTGGTCAACTCCATCTTAATTAAACAGTGTTGACAGGGCACTTCTCCTTGAGGTAAGGTAAAACAGATCCAAAACAACTTTGGATAACAAAATTTGTGTTTACTTACATTGGTTTTAGTAAATACAAGTATGTGACTTGGCGCAATGGAGTTCTTGTTCATTGTAAATATGGCAATGGCTGCCCTTGAAACCGCGACCCACAAAATGCATGTGTAATGAGGGAGTCAGAGCTTTCTATCTCTTGAAATTTCTCTTAATTTATGTACGTTGTTTTGCACTATTTTCTTTGCATTCCATGTCCTTCTAAGCTACCATTTGTTCTAAGCACTTAAAACTGAAACGGAGAGCACCCTCTGCCAAGTGCATTGATCATGAGAAACAAAGGCTGCGTGCTTTTCCGATAACTATGGGTCTTAGCTCTTAAGAGCATTCTCTACATGCAAAGTTGCGAACATTCTTTCCTTTTTCACGTGCGTTTCCCAAACCTGCACTTAACACGAACACGCAACACACTTTTAAGTGCTTCTTAAGAGATGCTGTCCATTGTGAAGTGCTGAAATCTGACCGTATGTGTCGCTCATTCATAGATTTGTGCATAACTTTATAAATACTCGTAATTTAGCTCACTGAGAAATGTTCAAAGTTATTTTCTTAAATAATCAAACTAATTAACTACATAATGAAATACATAGTTTTGTAATTATTTTTGTGCTGGAGGCTACGATCTACTGTTTTTACATAATCACTGCTTTGTTCATCAAATGTGCATTTGCAATGTTTCATTTATCATCTGTGGGTCGACCATCGGGGTGCAAGCTTCTAGGGTCTATGAAGATTTTTCTGCAGTTCCCGGATGTGGAAGGTTGAATTTCCAACTGAATTTGAACCACTGAATTTGAGGAAGCAAATTTTGTTAAGGGAAATAGAACGGGCTGAATTTTACCTGTCGAAAAATCTAGATGGTATTTTCAAATGAACTGAATATTTTGGAAACAAACTTTGGAAGGTGAATATTTATTTTTTAATTTTTAGTAATGAAATTAGTTGTGAAATGTTTCCAAATGAAATATTCAGTGCTTAAATATACAACCATGTTAAATTTCAGCCTCCCAAAATGCAGGCACTGTAAATGCAACGCATTTAAATGCAAGCACTGTAAATCCAACACATTTAAATGCAAGCACTGATAATACAATGCATTTATTTTTTCGATTAGAGCAATTCACCATGCTTTTATGCGTCAAAGACTTTAGTCATGAATTTAGCTCCATACAGCGCCAGCACGTTAAAATTACCCACATTGTGCAAGCTGCTTGGCCCATATGACACAGAGGCAATAGCCTAGGTTTTTATTGAAAACATAAATCCGAAAGAAAGCATCTTTTGTAAAGCTATTCTCACATCTGTGATACGTGAGTAAATGTGTGGGTGTGTATGCACATTGTATGTCTGCTGTTTTATTCTCTCTCGCTATTCCTTTTGTATAACTCTTCCTATGTGTCGGTACCCAGCTCTGAGTTTGACCTTGAGAAAGAACTAGATTCAGAGCTGGCCACTGAGACTCTCTCTTGCTTCCCCTCCTCCTCCTCCTCTCCCCCTCCTCCCTCCTCCACCTTCTTCTCTTTTTGAGCTCCTGCTGCACATCATCCCTTGAGTGAACACTCACTCTCTCTCAGTCTCTTGTCTGAGTCTGGCACCGCTGTATTGTCCTCTAAGCCTAAGAGGACCCATTAGGATAAACAGGACTTACAGTGCATGAGTTTGGGGGAACTGTTCCATTGATGGTGCAGTGAGAGTGCTCAAAGTAAAAAATTAATGAATGAAAAGAATAGAGAAGGATACATTAAAGCCTTTTCAATACTGCAAACCCTGCACATCACCAAATGAAAATTCATCAAATGTTGTCAGAGGAAGTAAGGAACTGGTGGCAAGTTGAGCTACATTTGTAATGTGAGAGGTACAGTACAGGGCTTCAGAGACAGCTACTAAATCAGTCATTCGTAAACTTGTATTGATGAACAGTTAAAATTAAATTTGCGATTAATTTATAATCATCATTAACTCCGATTTGCATCTCATAAAATATTCAGTTCAATATACTAATTCATTTTTTTTTTTTTTAAATGCTAATGCATTTACCACTTAATGGACCAGTATAAAGTTGGGATTTCAGAATGTGATTTATACATTGATTTACAGTACATTTGACTGAAATGTTTCTCATGATCTTAAAAATCTTTTGATCTGAAGGCGTATGCTTAAATGTTTGAAATTAGTTTTGAAGACAAAAATATAATTGTGCCACCATATTAATTTATTTCATTATAAAACTAAAATTTAATAAAATAAAATAAAAAAGTTTTTGAAATTGATGACTTGGACCAAATAATAAAGAAAAGCAGCCAATAAGTGCCCAACATAGATGGGAAATCCTTCAATAATGTTTAAAAAGCATTCCAGGGTGATACCTCAAGAAGTTGGTTGAGAAAATGTCAAGAGTACATGTCTGCAAATTCTAGGCAAAGGGTGACTACTCTGAAGATGCTAAAATATAACACAGTTTTGATTTATTTTGGATTTTGTTTAGTCACAACATAATTCCCATAGTTCCATTTATGTTATTTCATAGTTTTGATGACTTTACTATTATTCTAAAATGTGGAAAAAAATTATAATAAAGAATGAGTAAGTGTTTCAAAACTATTGACCGGTAGTGTATGTTCAACTAATAATGCAACACAAACAATCGATGAAACAACACTGAGCTAAATATGGTGATTTAACTCAGACTTGAGGTAATGACAGCTCAGAATACATAAGGGGCTTTAGGCTTCTGATTTCTCAGACGAACACACTACTAGCAACCATCCTATTTAACAGTATGTCAGTGATATAGTGTATACTACAGTATATATATAATTGTATATAGTATATATGAGTAATGCAAATAATTCTATTCTAATAAGAATTGCAGTTTTTCATTTTCATAATACGTTTCTTCATTTTTCCTCTTGTTTTTATTTTTAAAGAAAAGTTTGTTTCCATCAATAAGCGATGGACTGTTACTTTCATCCAGTGGGTATGTACCCCAGTTCTCAGTCTTGTCTCTTTCTCTTTCTCTCTTGTTTGTGTTTCGGCTGTGTTGATATCTGTAGACTTACAGAGAAAGTAAGAGCCACAGTTTTTATTGATGCGTGGGCTCAAACGCTGCCTCAGTGTAGCTGTCACTGAAGCTGCACTCGCTTTTTATATTGTGCTGTTCCTTATAATAGGCACTAGAACTGCAATGGTGACAACAGTAAACAGAGCACTTTTATTAAACCCGGAGGAAATCTCATTGGCCTTCTCTGTTGTTTAAAATGCACACAAAGTTGGTAGTGCTAAATCAAAGTAGCCATTCACAACTCCCAGAGAGACATGAACTTGAATATGTATTATGTAAATCCATTCTGTTACCAGTGAAAACATGTTATTTAAAAAAAAAAAAAAAAGTATAACAAAATGTATTACCCAGTGGATGTAGACAACCTTATACAGTTGTCCGCATTTATTTCCTTCCTCTACACCTCATGCACAGAGGGGGAACACAAAGGCGTAAGTTGTATTTATAAGTAAGTCATAAAAAGCTTGGTGACTTGGGAACTTTGACATTTCAGGACACTGTCTCCTTGTGGGGTCTAACTCCTTCTGATCTAATATCTCTGGTATGTATGTGTAGGTGTCTGAATAATTACTGTGTGTGTTCAGGAGCGATTGAGGACGGCACAGTCGTAAACAACGACGCATAAGCACCGAGGTCTGCGTTTCTATTTTTACTGCCGTGCATGAGGAAGCAGCATAGAAGTGCAATCGCTGCATAATGCATGGCCCCTGTGGAGCAGCACTAGAATGTTACACAACTAGGTGCTCTCTTTGGACCTGAGAATCATGCTGTGCTGACCAAAACCCTGCTTTAGACCCAGTTTACATCTTAGAGGAGGTGTGAAATGTAAGTCTCACTAGATATTAATTCAAAGTTAGTACAGTGCACACTAGATTGTTTTGTTTTAAGTGGACTAAGTTGTAAAAAAGTGAAGACCTACACTTAAACTGTACACTGCACTTACCGTAAGAAGTGACTGAAGCAGACAAAGGCCAATAATATATTTACAGGAGAAATACACCGATAATATTTGTTAGCTTAATTCAGTCTTATCGAAAGCCGTTCAGAACATGCCAGTCATTCCTCAGTGCCTATATGAAGGGTCAGCTGTAGTGAAAATGGTCTATAAAAGAGCTTGTGATTTGGTTTGTCATCCGTAGACACAGCCTATGAAAATAACCAACAACTGGCAACTTTACCTGGCTTATAATTTCTGCTTGTTAGCTCACTAATATCGGATATGGATATGCTTAATTAAAAACAGAAATTGTGACTGCCAGATGAGGTCTTGGTATGGTTACATGAAGAATCTCATTACGATGCTCTGGTGAGATTCTCCATTTTAGTCTTCTTGGAGGGAGGATATTTTGCGGGAGTTACTTGAAATGGTGTAGCCAGACAAAATTTGTCATCATGGCTCTCAATAGAAGACACAGAATGGTCAGCAAACCTGTTACTGGAGAGCTTCTGGGACATGCTAAACTCTGGCGACAACCTTGACTTAACTTAAAAAAACATGTCTCTTTCTGTCCATTTAAACAAAACAGATGTCAAATTATTGTGTATTCACATCGGATAGAGCAAAATGTCAAAATTGTTTAATCACACTCCTACCAACACTGCTAGAACTACTGGATTACACAACCACACTCTACAATGCCATCTTGGCCTCCTGCAAGTTGTGTAGTGTGCGCTTGGCTTTCAATGACATCATTGTAGGTATGAGCGTGTGTTTCACATGTTATGTTGTGCTGTTAGTCACTCTCTGTCAAATTATGGAAAATGGCAGACTGTGTACTTGGGCGGATGAGAGAATAAAAAAATAAATAAAAATAATTTGCATTCTGTTGCACATATGTCAGAGTATGAAGGCAAAGCATCAGGAAAGCTTTCTGTCACTATGGTGTAAACGCTCAAGCAAGGGAGGGAAAGGAGGACACAGGAAACTTGGGCTTCAACTCAAAGATATAACTTTAATAAACAAACTCAAAGGGGCTTTTCAACATAACACTCTTTAGCTTAAACACAACACAGTCTCTTTCAGTTGGGTAGCTTTCTCTCCCTCATCTCTGGCATGGTCCCTTTTTATTGCTCTCCCCAGTGCTTACTGCAATCAGAAACAGGTGTTAGACATTATAGCACTCAGTTGTGTGCAGTCTTACCGCTTTCTCTCCAGACAAATGCTCGACCACGCCCCCACCCCCGCCACCACATATGGTTACAGGTGTGATTCAAAGCTATCGCTAGAGTAGAAATACGGTTTGACTTTGTTTATCAAGGAGTCTACAGAGCAATTCAACTACAAGACGATAAGAGACACCTGTGCAATCGACAGAAGGTCTGCAACAGACTTTACAAATTTTATTGCAGGGTACTTTTTAAGTGTAGAAGTGTAAAAAATCACACAACATCCTTTAGGCATGTTTTCTTTCTAACAACTGGTAAATTTCCAACTGGTCTAACTGGTAATTATCACAGGGCTCCATATCAAGATAAAAAAAAAAAATAAAAAATAAAAAAATGTGGTGACTACTGAGCAGACTAAGGTCTGCAGCATGTTGACGGTTGACCTATGCGAGCGCTGACTATCTTCAGTGCCAACTGGGTTTTAATTATTGCTGCTCTGCCTGACACTTTCCCAATAATTGGAAATATTCAGACCTTTCTCTGCTTTAGGCACACCATAAATTAATACATTGCAGTCAACAGTGAAACAATGTAGAGCCAAAGTGACCTACAAAGAGGAGAGCGACTGCATTTCATCTGACATACAATGTTAATGTTTATAATAATCCTGTGGTGTCTAATATTTTTAGGACATCCCTTCTGGTATGAAGGAGACAGCAGGTGTAATATTCAACATTTCATTAGCAGAAGACACTCACACCAAACAGATGCCTTATTTCATTGGCTTCTGTATTAACTATCACTAAATGAACAATTTGAAATCTGCTTGCTAAGGCAGTTAATCACCAGGATTTATTTTAGAGGGTCCTTTACATTTTACTGTCTGTATTGTTAACTAGCATATGGTTCATTACAGCACAATGTGTCCAGTGTTACTGCTGCATTGGGCTTTGGGGTTTTTATGTGATATTCATATTCCGAACCGTGTGTGCTATGCATTCATGAGACATTGATTGAAGCTGATTGCTCATTCCTAATTAAAAAGAGCTAGAATAAAACATGTTAATCAGACAGTACACTATTTCCTGTATTGGCACTCTGATATTCTTAGATCCTTTAATTCGCTGTGGTTCAGCAAGCTTGTTTGATGCGGAGAAAGGTGCTGTCTTATATGAGAAGCATTCCTTCAGAAATCTTCCTTCCCAGTGGAAGACATTTCCATTATCATCTCTTTTTCTCTTTGACTGGGCAAACTTAATACAATCCCTTCAAGTAGACTACTTAAAGATAAAGTATGTATTATTTGAATGTTAAAACACTTTCTTTCCTTTCCCAGTTGTGCACATACAATTATAAGACAGTTATGGGTTGGCTTTCTGAAGTATAAACACTGGCTCTGTGCTTTGATATTTCTCTGTTTGTTAAGATGGTCTGAAATGTCAGCTTCTGGTTTAACCAATGCTGTGAGTCTGGGGCGTGAATTCCCATTTGACAGACAGGGATGGAAAGCAGTTGTAGTGTTTGAAAAATCTGTTTGAAACAATAATTATTTTTGCAATTCCATTTGGTAACACCAGTTGCACAGTTATTTACTTAATCTGTAAAGACCACATGAAATAGCCTGACAGGCACAGTTTTGGGCCCTGTGTTGGCATCTTTCCTATTGAAACAGGAAGTTGCAGCGGGACTCATCGAAGGGCATTTCCCTTTCCTTTAAAAAGCCGATGGGCTTTTGTTTTGTAATAGCCATGAACCATGGGTGCGTTCCATTCCGAAGGGCTCATCCCTGTGCCCTAATCCTTTCAGACGGGTTGCCCTCCAGAGTGAGATCTTCAGAGGGTTGAAGAGTGTAGGGCTCAAAAATATCAGTCGTTCAGAACGCACTTCACACTACATCTATCCAAGCCAAAGGGCCGCTGCTGTCACACAAAGGCTGATGCCAATGACCATCACCTGCACCTAATCATAAATATTAATAGATGGTTTTGCCTTACTATTAACTATTTTTAGAATGCAAACCGAAAAGAAATCCTTTAAGACTTTATGAAGAAAAATATGAACCAAAAAATAAAACCAGTTTACAAATGTACAGTATATGTTCAATTATTAAATAAAATGCCACTGGGTATATTTCTTTTATTTCAACTCCCTTATTAGATTAATAGATGAAGCGAATTTACAGGAAAATAGCAAAATCCAGTTTCAAACAGAAAGCCAGGGGTTTCAGTGTTTAAAAAATGTTTACTACAATGAAAGCTTTATAGTGTGTTGAGAGGTGCAGCTGGTTTAATTTACAAACATGCAGATTTATGACGTATGGTCCGGTTCCAGTCCACTTGGCAGTGAAGTGTACATCAGTTGAACCCTATGGAAATGCCTGTTTTGAAGGGCCCTTCGAAGCAGCTATTTATGAGCTCTTCGGTAAGGAATGACCCTTCAACACGGCGGCCATGATTGTTCTCCCTTTGAAGTACCCTTCGGAGGCGGATTTATTCCGTTTGGAACACAGGGCATGATTTGCTACTTGCTGGTCCATTGCAGGGTAAAGGACATTCTCATTCTAGAGAGCATACTGTATGATTGGACAGAAATCTGTATAGTGCAGCATGAGTCGCCAATATTTTTGGTCTGTTTCCCTGGAAGAGAAAGACTGTACATTTTAAATACATATACACTACCGGTCAAAAGTTTTGAAACACTTGACTGAAATGTTTCTCATGATCTTAAAAATCTTTTGATCTGAAGGCGTATGCTTAAATGTTTGAAATTAGTTTTGTAGACAAAAATCTAATTGTGCTACCATATTAATTTATTTCATTATAAAACTAAAATGTAATTAAAAAAAAAAAGAAAAAAACGTTTTTGAAACTGATGACTTGGACCAAATCATAAAGAAAAGCAGCCAATAAGTGCACAACATAGATGGGAAATCCTTCAATAATGTTTAAAAAGCATCCCAGGGTGATACCTCAAGAAGTTGGTTGAGAAAATGTCAAGAGTACATGTCTGCAAATTCTAGGCAAAGGGTGACTACTTTGAAGATGCTAAAATATAACACGGTTTTGATTTATTTTGGATTTTGTTTAGTCACAACATAATTCCCATAGTTCCATTTATGTTATTCCATAGTTTTGATGACTTTACTATTATTCTAAAATGTGAAAAAAAATTATAATAAAGAATAAGTGTTGACCGGTAGTGTATATGCCTATACATATACATATATGTTAATTTTGTCAATGTTTAGGAGTACACTATCATATCGATGACCTCAAAGCAAAGAAACATAGATAAAAAACTCTCACTAATTTCTCTAATAAAGCATTTTGAATATTGATCCTCTAGTTGTGTGATATGAGTTAAAGGAAGCAAAGTACACAGTAATGATGATTCTTCAATTATAAAATAATTTTTGGTCCAGGATTTTCTGTGCTATTAATTAATCATTTATGACTTTTAGTCCGTGCAATTAATTAATAATCTTAAATGTTGCAGCACATCCCCTAAGAATAGACTGGTCTCTTCTATGAATAGGCACAAGCTATTAGACACAGCCTCATCCTGGGCACCAACATCATCACCTGCGGTGTGCTCTGTGGCTATAGGGTTGCCACATGAAACCTTTTCCAGAAGCTGTGCTTGTAGACCCGGCTTGATGCCAAGATAATGTCCTTAATCTGCTCCCGACAGCCTGCCAGAGATCTGACAGCCCCTACAGATTCTTAAAAGCAGATAGACAGAACATGTCTGATAGGGGGATGCAGTGAATTACTGAGCTGCTTTGAACAGTGCTCCTCTCCACTTGCTCAATTTATGAAGCTTCTTCCAAACAGCTACAGCAACACTTTCTTTGTGTTCGCCATAGAGCGCTACTGACATAATTTTACATCATTTAAAATGGTTTGTGTTCATATTTGATCTGGAATGAATTGATAATTGTGCAGTTTGAAATTTTCTGGATAGGTCAATGTAACAAATAATCCTGATATAAACCTTATTCCTCCAAGAATCACAGGCCTTGTTCAGACTGGCAGCAAAAATCAAACATTTAAAAAAAATCCTAGGGCTGTTAGGTATGATGGGTTACGTTTGACAAGCAATATTGCATCTTGGCCATTAAAATAGAATTGAATTGATGTGCGGTCACAGTTATGTGTGTATTGGCTATTTTACAAAAACTTTAAAATGGTTTTACAATGTTTGTTTTATGGTTATGAATCTTAAATTGTTTCACTTAAGTGCTACATAATATAGCCATTAGCTGTTTTTATACTGATGTAAGATTTATCATTCATTTAATATTATGAATAATAGTACATTTTGGTTTGTGTCCATGAATTTCCGAATACAAAAATATAAATGTCAAATTAGATTAAGTACCTTTTAATTCACTTGATTATTTGAAAATATGCATTACTTCATAGTTATGTAATATAAACCACTTTTATCTGAATTTCAGCAAAAATTACTATATCGTGATAAAATAGCTCATGCTGAAATCTGATTTTTACAAGCCCGATCCAGACCACATTTGCTTTGGAATTTGAATAAAATAGATTTTTTTTAAATGTATCTCAGTCTGAATGGTCAGATCAGATTACAAATTATATACTATATTCAACATACAATTATTTAAAATCAGTATGAAGTAAGCAATGTTAAAAGTTTCACTGTAAGATGATACACTGTTGTAATATGACCTCACTACACTGCATGTTTAATTCAGTGTGTGATGTCCAGTTATCATAAATGTATTAGCTTTGCAGTAAAACATATTGCAAAATATTATGAGTAGTATACCAGTTTTAATAGACCAAAATAGTGAAAGGAAGAGGGCAGGTAAACAGTCATTATTGTGGCATGTCTGGGAGACGCCCCGTTTGTGTTCCAGTGACATTGCTTGGGGAATTGGCTCTGTGTTACTAGATATGCAATGCAAGGCACACATGGAGTCATGAAAAAAGCCCAGAATCATCATCTGGCATGGCTTACAGTGAGCAGTCTCTTGAAAAGAGAAAAAAATTGAATATAATTGTATCTGACAATATCCCTCTATTCCACTCTCCCTTCCCTCCTGCTACTTCTCACTCCGCAATCTGTCCGGAGCGTGTGACTACTGATGCTTGAGTAGCAGGTGGAATGTTTTGGTGAGCCCCATGTGGTGGACGGAGAAAGCAAGAGAGGAAGAGACATGTCCTCCTCCCTCAATCAAGTGTGCTTGAGTGCACAGCACAACAACACTTCGTCAGGCCTCTAGGGCCATCTGTGGGGAAGGGGAGGGGACTGCCTGCTCCAGACCTGGTGCAAACTAGCAGCAAAACATGGTGACTGGTCCACACATGTTCTTGGAGAATGGGGGGAGACTGAGGTAGATGAAAAGATGGAAGGCTGGTGGATAGAGAAAAGGAAACTCTTGCATAAGGAGATGCAATACTGCACAGGTTTGTTTGCAGGCCTTAGAAGGGGACAGAATAATTTTGCATAGCTCACTGGAACTGATCCCTGTGACATCTTGGTTTTTGGCAGGATCTGTTGTATGATGGAGGGTTGAAGCCACACGCCAAGCCCTAGCATGCCTGGGTGGGGCGCAGCCCCCGTTTGCCTAGCGCTCATTCTGATTCAGATGTCATTTGTGTAGTCTCTTTGGATCAAAGGCAGGTCACGTTAATTAGCGGATTTCACACTCCTCTGCCAACACACACCCCCGTCTCCCACTCCTCAGCCACACTCTCACTGAGGAATTAGACATGTTAATCGCCCACACAAGCCTAAGAGAATTATAGCAGTTCATCTGCACACACGTCTAGAGGTTAGACCAGAGGTCAAGCTGGAGACACATTATGGCATCCTTTGTGATCCTCAATCAATCCCGACGCTGGCGTGGCTCAGTCCGTCCATCCCGTGAGCTTCCCACTTAGGATTGCAGGGTCTTAAAGTGTCTCTTTGATCTACACCTGGGCTTTTGTTCTTCCTGCTGTCTGGGAAGAGAGCAACCATTGCAAGGGATGGGTTCTGGAGGCTGGTCTGTAGTGCGGGAGCCCTTTGAGAAATTTTATTCAATCCAATCTTTTTGGCAGAGTGCACACAGAAGTGGCTCCTTATGCATGCTGATATCCCACTGTTTGCTATGGTGTATCATGGAGTATTAGCACCATGTTGTGTCCCATGCATAAACAATCAGTTCAAGGGAGAAGTAGAGGACACAGAGTAACCCTGGGTGTCAGCTCCATAGTTCTTGAAATTTTTGGTTTTGTAAGTATGAGCAATGCAAACAATAAGAGTTCAAATGTTGTTGTCAATTATGGCTGGTTTCGTGCCATAGACCTCAACAGGTAGCCATTTGTAATACCGGATTAAAAAGTTTAATGTTATCCTGTTGTAGTTGATCTGAATAAACTTCAATCACAATGATAAATAATCATAATTAAGCAGTACTTCAATGTGGATAATACAGAATAACAATATATTTCATATAATTTTCTGGACATTACACAACTACAATATCAATACTGTATATTATAGTATCTGAATATAACAGTATCTTTCTGTTGTGATGCATAAAATAATTATAATATTAGTAAACCCTTTGAAAATTGAACATAATTTTACATTTACATTTATACATTTATTAATTTAGAAGAAGCTTTTATCCAAAGTGACTTACAAATGAGGAGAACAACAGAAGCGAATCATCCTAGGGAGGAGGATGAGAGACTTTTTTTTATTAATAAGAAGAAAACAGTGCACTAAAGGGATTGGGTCAAGTGCTCACAGAAGAGCTGTGTCTTTGGATGTTTTTTGAACGATGTTTTGAAGGATTTTACAATTCAACGTTTTTTTATATATATATAATTTAAGAAGATGACATATTATTACAATATTTAATATTGAAAGTATTATAAGTTCTATTAAGGTTTGCTTACTTATAGTTACTTGCTGTTTTTTTTTTGTTGTTTTTTTATCTTTACAGAGCCTAGGATGTGATTTCTTAAGTAACCTCTATCAGTGATATCAGGTTTCAGGGACATTTTATGCGTGGTAAAACAAAAAATGCTTACAGCACCTTTAATTTCTGAACAGGAAATAATATGTATTTTGCCACTGTGGTCACATTATGTGTACGCCCTGTACAAAAAAATGAGATGATGACAGTTTCCATGACTAACTCTCTGAGGTTTGTTAGAAGATCTGAAAGACAGCCTTATTGTGGAAGCTTCAATCTAAACTGCTATTTGCAAAATCCTTGCACTGGTGTGTCCTTTCATACTGATCTAGTCTCATTTTGATACAATGCACAAATCCACTCAAATCAATACTCAGCTGGGTAGACAACATTCAGACCAGCATGTCTCTGATTTGGGAGACAGACACCCTCAAGCAGTAATCTGTGAATTGTTCAAGCTTTGAGTGTGCGATAATGGGGCTGAGATGCGCCCAAAGCCCATAAGAACATAAGACGAAGAGAGAGAGAGAGAGAAAGAGAAAGAGAGAGAGAAACCCTGAAACCCCGGAGCCCTCTAATCCCTATAGGAACTGGTAATTCTTCCTGGATGTGTATTTCCTTGCTGTCAGCATGAGGCATAGTTCTACCCAGTATCTTCATTAGGGGCATCATTTCCATAGCAGGTCTGTCACGGTGGTGTGAGACTGCCATCTAACTATTCTCAGCTACAGGTGAATCAGCCTGGCAATTTAGAGAGATAATTAGAACCCATTCACTTCTGCAGGCTACAGGAACAGAGATAAGCTCTAATCCTCCACTTAATTTGATCATTGTCTCAGAAAAAGAAAATGCTAGACAAAAAAGAAATTAAAATGAGATTAGTTTACTGACAAAAAACCCACAACAACAATAACGTATATAGAATTTTACTTCTTGTTACACTAGATATAAATCTAGACATTTGTTGTGGCTTTTGGGCCCCATAGTTGGGCAGAAAGTGGGCAGAAAATGTGCATTGAATTTAAAATCACGTATCATGACCCCTTCCCTGCCCATGGAATTATTTTGTTTTGGAAGATGGAATAAGTTAGTCTTATATGTGCCCTGACAATTAGATAATGGAATAATTGCATCATACTGACTCTCGTCTGCTCTAGCCACTGGCCGTCCTCTATGAGCTGTTTTCTTTTTTTTTTTTCATAGTTTTGCTTACAGGCTGACATCCTAAAATTTTCTACAATTTTGGTGATTAGAACAAGAGTCATATGTGTGAGAATGACACTAGGGTGTCAAGGAGGGCTGCTTTTTCTGAATCATGCATCTCTGTAAGCGTCAGCCAGATATGCCGGTCCAGGACCACCAGGCTGTTCATCGCTTTCTTGATGGCTTTGGTGGTCGCTTTTGTGGTTCACAGCGCCAAGTCAGTAGCGGTGTGGAGTTCCTTGAAAAGCTCTGGATTGGGGCCTTGCTCATCCATATGAGATCATGATGGCGCCACGGATGGCTGCCTCGGTGTGGAGCGCTTTTACTGTTTTGTTGTGTTTGTTTGTTTGTCCTGTGTTTAGGAATCTTTTTCCAGTCAGTTTTACCAGAGACGCACTGCTGAACATTCGACAGAATATACCAGTCAATCTTTTCCCGGATTTTGAATATTCTGACGTTTTGTTTGACATTTTAGTCGGAGGCGCGTCTGTGTTGTTTAAACGCGCTGTGAGACTCAGCTGAGGGAGACGGGCATGCGCGCTGTTCAGGCTCCGTCGGCGGGGCTTTCGAACAACGCTGCCGAGCATTCATCTTGCGAATTTCCACTCTCTTCCTAACAAAATGGACGTACTACATCTCCTCACCCACACAAACAAGTACTTTTCAACCTCTGCTGCCTTGTGCTTCACAGAAACCTGGCTGAGTGAAGCCATTCTGGACAGCGCGTTACATCTGCCAGCTGTTCAGAGCGGATCACATCATGGAGTTAACGGGGAAAACGAGAGGCAGTGGAACATGCTTTTACATCAATGAAAGTTGGTGTACAGATGTAACAACGTTAAAGAAGATATGCTGTCCTAATTTGGAAGTGCACTTTATTAACTGTAAGCCTTTCTACTCACCGCGGGAGTTTTCCTTGTTTATTCTGGTGAGTGTGTATATCGCGCCATACGCGTTTGAATGCCACGCTGCAACAGCTGGCTGATCAAATCACAGACAGAGAACAACTATACCCGGACTCAGTTATTATTATTCTTGGGGACTTTAACAAAGCAAACCTCACACGTGAACTGCCCAAATACAAACAGCACATTACATGCCCCACCAGTGATAGGAACATACTGGATCACTGCTACACAACAATAAAGGATGCATATGGCTCTGTTCCTAGAGCAGCTTTGGGACTATCTGATCACTGTCTGGTTCATCTTCTTCCAACCTAAAAACAGAAATTTAAATCTGCTAAGTCTGTAGTGAGGACTGTAAAGAGATGGACCAACGAAGCAGAGCTCCAGTAACTCCAGCCGGAGAGCTGCGGGAGGAATTCGCTGAGCATTGCGGTGGTGTTTGCCTGTCTAAAACTTACATTGCTATGGGGTTGCTTAGGTGTTCAGAGTTGTTTTTAGCATGTTGCTATATGGCTGCTAGGGTGTTCTGAGTTGTTGCTAGGTGTTTATTTACTGGCCGAACTAAAAAAGCTAAATACTTAACTTAGGGTTTGGGTTTTAATAATAATAGTGGTGCTTAGCAAGCACCTTAGCAAGTAACCCTATGGTGCTGTTCACAATGAACATATTTTTGTGTCCATCTGCGCTGTTGTTCAAATGTTTTTCTTTGTAAACATGCTAGATGGATATCTTTGACTGTTGTGTTGAGCTTTTATTTGTCAAGAAGAAAGACTTTGTGAACTTTCGAGACACCTGCATGCTGTTCAATCTTTTCACTGCATCAAGATTTTTTATGTTTGTTCTGAACGGCTCCTAACAAGGACAATGTCACAAAAGTGCAGTAGTCACAGTAGTCAGGTTTAAGAATCAGAGCAGCTCTCCCACACTTTTGAGTCATGTAAATATGAATGTTTTTTTTTTCTATAAGGCGTTATACATTGTTTTTTTATTTTTTCCTCTTAGATCAACAGTAGTTAAAAACAGATGCACTTAAAAACAGTAATAATTTGGTTTTTATTTCAATTTTCTGCTGCTAGTGTGAAAAAAATTAAAAATAAATAAAAAGCTCTGCTGCACTTTACAAGCTGAGGGCTCAGTTCAAAATAGTTTTAACTGCTCCGTCCTTCAATAATAGTTTATTTGCAATGTCTGTAACAGTTAAAGTCAGACTGAAAGGATCAGAGACCTTTGCTGAAATTAAGCTTACTTCTTCAGGATCATAAATGGAGTGGCAGGTATTCTCCCTCATTATCATTGGTTCTGCTGGTGTTTTGGACTAGTACCTATCAAGCTTTCTCCTTATAACTTTACCATGAATTGGCAGGCCAAGTTTCTGAATACAGAAAGGTCATGTTCATGTGGACAAATGTTATTGAAGCTCAATTCCAATAAATGATCTTTTTTGCACTAGGCAGGACGTTTTGATTACTGAAAGTTACAGAATGTTTTCATATTACAATGAAGTCTTTTAACTCAGTAGATAAAGGAAAATTTGATTCCTCATGGTTTGACCCCTTAAAGTCATTTAAAATGACATCCATTTGGGCCTTAGCCTTCATTATACAGTAATTATTCAAAGAAAGTTTCCTTTTCTCTCATCATAACATTCTGGTCTTGGTGATATAGAGACCTCTTCCTGCTAAGAGGTAAAACCATAAGACTGTGCAATGTCAGGAGCTTTTAGGGTGTTATTTATTTGTAGGAAAGATGCAGTGATATAGAACTGTATTGTGGTTAACAAACCTGGAACTACTTTGAAACAGGTCTGTCAACCAATCAGAAGTGTTCATTTAATTTCAGTGACTATGTATATAAACATCTCATTTAACAGTATATGTATACATATACAGTATATACTGTACACACACACACACACACACACACACACATATGTTGGTGCAGTTATCATTTTGAGGACTCTCCATAGACATAATGATTTTTATACTGTATGAACTATAGATTCTATCCCCTAACCCTAAACCTACCCCTAAACCTAACCCTCACAAAAAACTTTCTGCATTTTTAAATTTTCAATAAAACATAGTTTAGTAAGCGTTTTGAATTATGGAGACACTAGAAATGTCCTCATAAACCACATTTATAGCATAAACCACTTAAACCTGCCCACACACACACACACACACACACACTGTATACATGTCAGTCTGGCACTAATATTTAGATCTCTCTGTTAAGGCAAGGTGTGGACCAACTTTGATACCAGTGTGTTATGTCATGATTTCCAAAAATGTAAAATATATGCAGTCCACTAAGTCTTCTTTTCCTATTGTTCATTTTAGTAAAAAAAAAAAAAAAAAAAGTAATTCAACAGTTTTTTTTTCATTGATTCAAATCTTTTTTAAATGTCTCAGTTATGTCAAGCCTCAAAGTTTAACTAGCAATATGTGTGACAGCACAGCCACAGATTATGTCCTGAGACTCAGATGCAGCATATCACCAGGGCCAGCATTGTGAAATATATTTGACCTAGCTAGTAAGGAAATAAATAGCAGTTTTTGCCCTCTGCCCCACACCTGTGGCCACAACAATACACACAGACCTTGAGAAAAAGGAAACATGTGTGAATGTCACCAGAGCTGTGTGTGTGTGTTTTTCCCTTTCCTCTCCCCTCTCTGGCCTGATAAGAGAGAGGAAAAACAGGATGAAAGACAAGAAGGATGGCAATGGGGCTTTTTTTCTTTTTACACTTTTTCTGCTACCAGGATCAGTTTTGAGGTTAGGTTGGTGACAAAAGAACATTGTTTCCACCTCATGGTCGAGGTGGCTGTATAGGCAGTGTAGTCTTTCCCTCCAGAGGAATCAGGTCTTGGGTATTATGTGTGATTCTTTCAGAATCCTATGATTCTTTAAAAAAATAAAGTGAGTTGGGGAAAAAAGGCTCCTTTTATGTTCTTGTTCAAAGGCTGGTCAAATATTTGAAGCCTAATTCAAGCAATGGCCCCACTCTTTTTGAACCAAAGTTAAAGGAGGTGTCCATTTCACTCTCAAATTCTGTAAAAGAGATTTTATAAATTTTAGTTTTACATTTTAGTAAGAAAATATTCTTGGTGTTTGCCTTGGTAAAACCTGCTGTTATCAGGTGGTTATCAGGTCATTGTTATGCAGTTGCTAAGGTGTTACTTGGTGGTTACTTACCTGCCAAAGTCAAAAGCGCCCACTCCCATGTATCTGTAATATTCTGATCTCAAGACATGGTTTGGGCCTCTCCTGCATTGTAAATCTGTGGGATTTTTTGGCCCATTTTATTGTCCGTCATCTGTAAATTGTGAGTCCAATTGTTTAGAAAAGTAATAGCACATCTATCCTCATCAAGGCACATAATTTAATGTGTCATTCATGTCCACAGCACAAATTGTGTGAGACAAATTAAGTGCAGAAGCTTAATACTTAGGGTTAGGGTTTGTTCAAATCTGAAAGTACTGAGCAATAGTAATTTGCTCGCCTTAGTAAACACCACAAATTAACCTTTTACATACACCCACACCACAATTACAGGGCATGTTTCATGAACCTAGACCGAACCTGACCCTGAAATTAAAATATCCCACATTTAAGATGTATTATCCAAATTGTCATTACCCAAGCCAGATAAACTGGGCACAAGAGCAGGAATCACTCCTTGCTGTTTGAAAACTATGCAAATGAAAGTGAACTGAATGTGTAGAAAAGCACTTAATGTAATCCACTAATAGATAAGAAGACTTCAAGATAAAATGAAAATCAATGTAGGTTTGCTGCGACGCAGTGTAAGCTGCAGATATGGCACCCACAGTTTGTTCACAGGCATAGGGTGATGAAGTTTCCTCCCGACACAGGCCGAATTAATATGCACTCAAAAGGGAACGTAGAAGAACAACAGGCTGCTCTCAGAGATAAGCATCCTCAGCCCTCTTCAGATTTGCATGTGTTTACCCTGAATATTTAAAGCTGTACACTCTAGCAACTGTCTGATTTAGAGTCCGTAGGACATTAATGAGACGGAGCAGTCAGTTGATAGCAACTGAAGCACCGGTATTGGCTATTTGATGCTTGTTAATGTGACTACTCAGCAGAGCAAGAAATAGAATATAATTGTGGATCTCAGCAGATTTACTGAAATACTCTGATACAAATCTGAAATCGTGCAGAGCGTGGAAACATGATGAGGTCAATTTGTGGTGGATTTTTTTTAGTCTCATTACATAGGCTGAACAACCATAATTGGAGTGAAGCATCATTTTGCTGACAAATTTGACCATTATTTGTCAATCAATTCTTTTTAACTAAAAATACAACAAATCTCTGTTGTGAACATGTATTAAATTGATTAAAATGATTAAATAATATAATTATATAAGTATAATTATTAGATTTCTTTTTTTGGTTTAAGCACAGGCTAACCCTGGCAAAATTTTGTTAGGTTTATGCTTAAAATAATACCATTTGACAGTTTCTATTTGTCAGTGGAAAATACAATTTGCCATAGCTATTCTGTGAAAACCATATGCAGTTTTGCTTCTAAGTTAAATGTATCTTGTTTAAAGGATGTTTATTTTACTATAAAACAACACAAAAATACTTATTTAGGACATTTAATTTTGCATTGTTTTCAAACTGATTCCCAATTTGTCCAGCCGATTCATTAAAAAGAACCATGCCCAACAAACTATTAATTTGCAAATTGGACATAATTTGGCACTGGATGTTAGTTTTTGCTTGCAGACAGCAAGGACAATGCAACAGCACATTGTGTAGACTATTATTTTATTAGACAATATATTATTTTAGGGTCCCCATTCTTTCTATCTCGCCACATACAATTCACAAGCTGACAACTTATACTGTATATATATTTTTTGTTGTGTTAATGCAGATTCAACAGTGCTGCTCCTGAATAGCGGTGCAGGAAATACGGCTATATACACAATAGCAAACCACACAAACTCCATCCAGGAAGTTCACTGGTCAGAACTGATGCTCAATGGAAGCTGCAGATGTTTGGTCTAAACTTTGGGGGAATTTTGAATGAGCTGATGGATCCTGACCAGCGAGACCCTGAGGATGGGCCAGTGGACTGGACTCGGCTTGCTAGTAAGATTTTCTGTGAGGAAATGGAGAGAAAGCATGTACAGGAAAAATGTGTTAGTCAGTATTGAATGAGTTAATAAGAGGAAGGGCAGAAAACAAGGGGGAGAGAGGACAATCTAAATCAGCTTTTAAGCAGCTGTCATCCAGAGATAAGTTTGTATTGTCTTGAGTGCTTAAACACTTTATGTAATTGCTTCTCTTATCCTGAAAAGTTTTTTTCAGATAAACTGTAAGATCTGACTAATACGTTCTGAGTATGTGACCCCCTCGCTGACCCCTGACCCTGCTGGATCTTGACCTTTGAGTTGTAAGTAAACAGCAATATTTCTTGATGGCAAACCAAGGTGTCTGCACTGTGAAGATACCACTGCTATTCCCTGAGGAAGACTGTCAGACTCAAAGATGATGAGGGAGCTGGATGTTATTTTTACGAACTTCCCAATGGATCATTTAGAGGTCTTTTTTGTTCATAGTAATTTTTACTTTGACTGTTGGATGCACGTAAATGTTATACAAGTTGTACACTCTTGATTTTTTTTTTTTTTTTTAAGTTCAGAAATTGTCTGACTTCTATTTTGTCTTATCACGGTTGTCATGTGACATTTCAATCATATAACATGTAAAATGGCTTCAATGTTTGGAATGGTGTTTATGCAAGGAGGAAGGATATCTGTTACCGAAATGTTTGCTAGAACACTGCTACTCATAAGTAAAGGTTATTATCTCTGTATACTTTTCTGTAACATAGTGTTTGGGATTCCTGCAGATCTCATCTTGAAACATCTTGGCCTTTAAAAAAAAAAGAAAAAAAATAAAGAAAAAATCTGGGTTACAGTGAGGCACTTACAATGGAAGTGAATGTGGGCCAATTTTTGAATGTTAAAATACTCACTTTTTCAAAAGTATAGCCACAAGACATAAACAATATGCTTGTAAACATGATTTTAGTGTGATAAAATCACTTACTAACTTGTTCTGTGTAAAGTTGTAGCCAATTTTACAACTTCGTTGCCATGACAATGTAATGTCAACAAACCCTAAAACCCTAAAATGACTGTAAAAATGACAATTTCAACAGTTGTACAGCTCAAATAACACATGAGTGTCATGTGTATTTTGTTGATTCATGTCTTTTATTTTGAAAGTTATTTCCTGGCCCGTGTCATGTGATTTCATGTTTTCCCTCCATGTTCATGTGTCATGTTTTCATTGGTTTATTGTTTAATTAGCTTGTTATCAGTTCTGTTTGTTCATTGGTTTATGTTCTCCCATGTCTTGTATTTAAGCCTTTCATGTTTGCATTGTCTAGTTGTCAAGGATTGAATGTATGTGGATGTGTTTTGTTCTAGCCAAGTCAAGCCATGTTATGTTTATGTCAAGTCAAGTTTTAAGTCTAGTCAAGTTCATGTTTCACGTTTATAGTTAGGGTTTTGGTCTCACTTTTGTAAATAAACTGCACTTACTACGTAGAGGACTTTTGCTCTCTGGCCAGCCAGGTGAACTTTAATGAGGTCGCCCTCAAAGACATTTTTTGCTTTGGTCTGAATGAGTCCATTTCTTTTTTGATGCCTGGCGGTCGCAGTTCCCTCAGCCTGGCTCAATATATCAACCTCGCCCTACAGATCATTAGTTCCACGTTCACTGTGGGGGAGGCAGATGCCGAGCCAGAGTTCCACGGCATGGCCGCCGCCGAGCCAGAGTTCCACGGCATGGCCGCCGCCGAGCCAGAGTTCCACGGCATGGCCGCCGCCGAGCCAGAGTTCCACGGCATGGCCGCCGCCGAGCCAGAGTTCCACGGCATGGCCGCCGCCGAGCCAGAGTTCCACGGCATGGCCGCCGCCGAGCCAGAGTTCCACGGCATGGCCGCCGCCGAGCCAGAGTTCCACGACATGGCCGCCGCCGAGCTAGCGCCATCTTTTGCCACAAATCCTCAGCCTGCTCCATGCCACGTCACAGCAACACCTCAGCCTGCTCCATGCCATGTCACAGCAATGCCTCAGCCTGCTCCATGCCATATCACAGCCACACCTGAGCAGTTGGACCTGGAGATGGTTCCCACTCTTATACCCACCCTTAGTTCTCCTGAGCAGGCAAGGGGAACTTTTGGCCCTCCGACCCCACCTGGACCCTCCGAGCCCTGGACTTCGCCTTGGTCTGTCGGTCCCTCGACATTGCCTCAGCTCGGTGTTCCCTCGGCTCCACTGTGGTCCTTCAGCCTGTCGGCTTTGCCGGGGTCCCTCGTCCCTCCGGCTCCTCCTTGGTCTGTCAGTCACCTGGCTCCGCCTTGGCTCTCCAATCCTCTGGCTGTGCCTCGTCCCTCCGATCTGTCAGCTCCACCGGGGACCTCCTTCCCCACGGCTCCACCTTGGTCCTTAGTCCCACCGGCTCCACCTCATTCTTCCGATTCCCCCAGCTCCGCCTTGCTCCTCTGAGCCTCCAGCACTGCCTTTGTCCTCCCTGCCATCAGCTCCACCCTGGCCCTTTGAGTCTTCGGCTACTCTCTGGGCACCAAGTTCCATGGCTCCGCCCCTTGAGCCTCTCACGGCTCCGCCTTCCATGGCTCCGCCCCTTGAGCCTCTCATGGCTCCACCCCCATGGACTCTGCCCTGGTCCCATGCCCCTCGCCCTTTCTCACCACGCCCTACACCTCAAGACACCCCTCCCCCAGCTCCCTACAGAACTTTGAATTTATTTCATGTTTTACGTGTTTTGTTTATGTGTTGGGGTGTCGGGAGCCGCCCCTTAGTGGGGGGGATATGTCATGTTTATTTTGTTGATTCATGTCTTATTTTGAAAGTTATTTCCTGGCCCTTGTCTTGTGATTTCATGTTTTACCTCCATGTTCATGTGTCATGTTTTCATTGGTTTATTGTTTAATTAGCTTGTTATCAGTTCTGTTTGTTCATTGGTTTGTTCTCCCATGTCTTGTATTTAAGCCCTCATGTTTTCATTGTCTAGTTGTCAAGTATTGAATGTATGTGGATGTGTTTTTGTTCTAGCCAAGTCAAGCCATGTTATGTCTAGTCAAGTTCATGTTTCACGTTTGTAAATACACTGCACTTGGGTTCTCTCATCTTCACATCATCGTCTTTGTCTTCATCATTGCCAGTGCCAGCATCGTTACAATGAGTTTTAACAGAAGAAATAATGTAAGTGCTTTTATAAAATGATAAGCTTCACATTTCTGCCTTTAAACCTTCAAAAGATTGGCCCCCATTCACTTCCACTGTAAGTGCCTCACTGTAACCTTGATTTTTGCTTTTTATAAAGAAAAGGAGGGACGAGTCTAAATACATTTAATCAACATTATGCCACAAATGTTGTTGATTGAGCTTAACTCGTATTGAACCCGGAATATTCCATCTGCTAGGCATAAATCGAATTGCTTAGAAAAGTAATCGCACACTTGGACAGACAGATCTAGAGTAGAGGTCTTCACGGGTCCAAAAATTTGTGCCCGAACACAGAGACCCGGAAATGTACTACCCGAACTGGACCCGTCTATTATTTGAAAGCTTGGACTCGGACCCGGACGGGAGACATGGATTCGATCGACACCGATTTCACAGCTGATTGCTATTAACAAGTTAATTTAAAAGTTGTGATAACAAAACTTTGTGTCTTACCTAATGTAATGTTAGTAGCCTTCTCCCCTGTGACGCATATAATCCATCCTCCTTGCCAAGAAAGTTGGTCAAATACATCCAGGTTTTCTGTGATTCCTCTCTTGCTGATTGAAACAGCATAGCTAATCCACTCATTATTTCAGCTTCAAAAGTCCACTTGCTGTCACCATGACTGATGACAAACGCAACTTGTTTAGAATCAGCTTTGCAGTTTTTTTGTATCTCGCATAAGATAACTTCGACTGTTTGCCCTTTTGAACTATAATAACGATTGCTCATTCATTGCCATGGCTGCTAACGTTAGCATTGCTATTTTGCTATCATGTGCCTTAACTCCGCTCTGCCTCTGATGTCACTCACCTGTGGACATCGCTGCCAATGCCCGGCCAATAAAAACGGGCTATTAGGCGGTTCAGTGTTTTTCTTTCCCCTAGATGACCCGCCATGGAATTATAATGAGCCGCCTGGAACACCATTTCCCGACGGCTCCGCGGTATTAAGAGCTGGGTTGTATCTTCCTTTGTTTGAGTGTCCTTCGTCACTCTATACAACCGTTTGTTTATAATTGCAAAATAAGGATATGAAAGGGTGACACCCGGCTGGAGTTGTTGATGTTTTTCACCTTATTTCCCGCCCGCACTTTCTCATCCTAATTTTACAACGTTGCAACTTAGTTACAACACACACACAGCACCATCATCATCAGCGCTGTCTGATCAAGGCCGGGTGTTCTCGGATCGACTTGGGTATTACACATAATGTTAAACAGACCCGGGATCCGCAGCAATAGAATGGGACCCGACCCGGACCCGGCTGACCGTATAAAACGTGGATCCGAACCCATACGGGTCCCGGGTCGGGTCTCGGGTCTTCGGGTTAGGGTGGACCTGTGAAGACCTCTAATCTAGAGTACTGAAATCAGGAACAATCACAACAGATATTGAGAGATGGTACTAGAAAGGTGTGTGACTGTGTGTTTACATGTGTGCTTCATAATCAGGCGAAATGTTTATTGTGTTGTGTTTGCACTGCTGCTCGTGAAATCATAGTTTTTTTCCCTTCTATTCTTGAAAGGAGGAAGTCATTTCACAGGGATTTGTCTCTCTCTTTTTGTCTGTGCCACAGATAATATTGCATTCTGTATCATTGTCAAACATTTAGTTCATTCAAAATATTGAAATTCAATCAAGCTGTCCATGTTTCAACAAATTACCATCAAATGCAATCCATAAAACCTATTTTTATAACACTACCAATGTGTGTGCCCATAAACAAACTCACATTGAATGAAGTGGCCAGGGGTGGTATTGTTCAAAGCATATGTTAGTTAAACTACCATGTTTGTCATCATTATCTGCTTCAAGCCTGTCAGGAAGGCAAGTATTTCCTGTGCTGGGACACTCATGAAGCTCTTCAGTTTAATGCCACATCCCACTCCAAATTTCATTTCCTGTAGGGCAGTTAATATTATTCCCTTCCTCCATGGTTAGGAATAAATTGCTCGCTTTTATGGGAAACTGCTCATTGTGCCGTAACAGAAGATATTTTATATGTGAGTTAATGAAGAAATGTTTAAACAAAAGAGCAGTTATTGCCATCCTAAGGTGAGCGGTTTAGCAGAATGTGATCATCCCAATTCAGACAGCAAAGCAGACATTAAATTATAGCCTATAGCTTACACAATGAATTCTTAAAAAGGGCTTTAAAGAACATTTTTATGAGTCCTTTGACATTTTCACTGTTTTCAATCAATTTTTAATATTCCATTGCTATGGCTAAAACTCAAAATTAAAGACCATTAATGAAAGGAATCATATTTTACCACTTTAGTGTTTATAAATGTGAAACAAGACCTCAATTTCACATTCTTTTATTTTAGCCTTCATTTCATATCAGCTTTTTAAGTAAAAAAAAAAAAAATACCATGGTAAATGAATAAGGAAATCATTCAGTACCATGGTATATTAAAGTACTATGGGATTACCATCTGATACAATCACTGTATCATAGTACTGCCACAGTTTTTGTTAACAAACAGTTGTTTGTGCATTTGCGTTTTGTTGTAACATTTGCCCAAATCCCAGAATGCAGTCTTTAGGGAATATCTGAGCATGTTTACTACTGCACAATCAAGAGGTTTAAGATAGCATGTTGCGTGCAACAAAACATTTCCTGTCCCTAGCCACCCGAGAGCCCTGTAAATTTCATATTATCTTCTGCTATCACTTCCTTAATTAAGTGACCTTTTGTTAGTTAGCATCAATAACAGGGGTTTAGCCCTATTAAAGCAATAATCACATCAGTGGCATAATTTTCATTTAATCAACACACTAATTTTAGTACCATTGTCTTGGCACACAAGGGCACAGGGACACATTACATTAATAAACTTGGTATGGATGAATGTCTTCTCCGCCACCCAAGCGATTCGACCCCTGTGCCAAGAGCAGAGGGGGTGAGTGGGCTGGTGAATGAGGGGGCTTGATATGCACATTAAGCCACTGACACAATTCCAAAGAGACTGAGCTGGAAATTTACAGCCTACAGAATTCTTTCTTTTCACTGATTAGCCTAGGTGAGGTTATTTAACAGTCACTGGCACATCCATTTCTACAAATTAACAATGCAATCAATAGGGTACTCTACACAGTTGACACCAGATGTGCTGTGTATCAGGTTGCTGCTGTTGAGATAAAAAAAAGAAAAAACTGGCGAGTGTCTGTCAGTGCGTCGGAAGCATAAGGCTTGTATTAGGAGGAGGATGATGCATGAATCTCACATTCGTTGTTGGTTGGAGGCGATGACAATGTGAATTTCAATTACCAGCATCAGCTATTATAGAACGAGGCTGATGGAGGAAATCTCACTGGAAGACATTTACAAGGCTGTGAGAATGTGCTGTAGAAGTACCTTTTCTTTCAGATAATTACTCTCTAATTAACCATTAGTTATTCGATTAGCCCTTTTAATCCTTGAGTCATGGGTACGAGCTTCTAAATGGTGGCTTAGTCATTGGCAGGCTTGTGACGACTAATTAAAGGATGTGTTGCACAAAATGGCCCATAGAGAGAATTCTGGGAGTGGGTCACAGACACTGATGAGGGTCATTAATTTGTAATAAAACTTGGATAATCCCATCTCTAAATTCTGATGAGCTACATTCGAAGCCATTGTAAAATAGCAAATATATCAGAATCAGAATGAGCTTTATTGCCAAGTGTTCACATGTGCATAAGGAATTGTTTTTTTTTTGGTGATAGGAGAAATAATTGCACACAGAACATTACAGTGAGACACAGAATATAAAACAAGGTAAGAGTATAAATAGACATACAAATAATAGGACATATAACAGAATGGTGTATGTACATGTGCAAGTGGTAATGTATGTGCAAGGTAAGGGTATGTACAGTTATATGAGATATGTATTTACATTATTGCACTATGGGGGAGTCCTGAGGCAGTTTAATTGTTCATGTGGAAAATGGCCTGAGGGTAAAAACTGTTCTTATGCCTGGATATCCTGGTGCTCATTGCTCAAGGCTGTTGTGACCGCAACAGTCAGCCAGCTGTTCAACCTCCCATCTGTATGCAGACTCGTCACCATCGCAGATGAGGCTGATGACCGTGGTGTCATCTGCAAAAATAAGGAGCTTAACAGTGGGGTCCTTTGCAGTGCAGTCATTCGTGTACAGGGAGAAGAGCAGTGGAGAGAAAACACATCCTTGAGGAGCAACAGTGCTAACAGTGAGGGTCCCGGATGTGAGTTTACCCAGTCTCACTAGCTGCTGCCTATCTGTCAGAAAGCTGGTGATCCATCGACAGATTGGGGTGGGCATGGAGAGCTGGGTCAGTTTGGTTGAGAGAAGATCAGGCATGATGGTATTGAAGGCTGAACTGAAGTTCACAAATAGGATCCTTGCATAAGTCCCAGTCTGTTGAGATGTTGCAGGATATAATGCAGTCCCATTGTGGCAGCAGGGGTGTGGTCGAGCGTCCGTCCGGAGAGAGAGAAAGCGGTAAGGGCGCTTGCACCTGAGCTAGATTATGTATAACACCTGTCTCTAATTCCAGTGAGCATGGGGAGAGCAGCATATAAGCAGCCACACCACCAGCAGAGAGGGTGAGAGAGTCTGGCACAAAGAAGGCCATGGTGCTCCTGAAGCTGAAGCTGTTTAACCTGTTATGTTTATGAAGCTGATGTGTTTAAGTGACTACGTGTTTATGAAGCTGATGTATTAAATGCCTACGTGCCTGTGAAGCTGATGAGTTTGTGAAGTTGTAAAGCACTGAAGTGGCCTATTAAAAGTCCTACATGAGCCAGGAAAAACTTGCTTCCCTGTGTTCTCCTTCCCGCCGGTTGTGAAGCTGTCTTACACCCATATTGACAGCATCATCCACAGACCTGTTTGCTCAGTAAGCAAACTGAAGGGGGTCCAGCAGGGGCCCAGCAATCAAAATGACTTCATGACCACAGATGTGAGAGTGACCGGTCTGTAGTCATTAAGTCCTGTGATTTTGGTTTTTTTGGGGGACCAGAATGATGGTGGAGCATTTGAAGCAGCAGGGAACTTCACACTGCTCCAGTGATCTATTGAAGATCTATGTGAAGATGGGGGCCAGTTGGTTAGCGCAGACTTTCAGACAGGCAGGTGAAACACCGTCTGGGCCTGAAGCTTTCCTAGACTTTTGTTTCTGAAAGGCCTGGCATACATCCTCCTCACTGATCATAAGTGCAGATTGAGTAACAGGAGGGGGGAGGAGGGGGGTTCCAGGAGGTGTTGGTGTGTGTGTGAAGCGGAGGAGGGATGTGAGACCGGGCTTTTCAAACCTTCAGTAAAACACATTCAGTTCATCAGCCATTAGTTGACTCTCTACAGAGCGAGGGGGAGGTGTCTTGTACTTGGTGATGCTTTTTAGGCCTTTCCACACAGATGCAGGATCGTTGGCTGAAAATGGGTTTTTCAGCTTTTCAGAGTAGCTTCTTTTAGCCACTCTGATTTCCTTAGTCAGTGTGTTTCTGGCCTGGTTGTACAATATTTTGTCCCCACTTCTGTAAGCATCCTCTTTGGCATGACGAAGCTGTCTGAGTTTTCTTGTAATCCATGGTTTATCATTATTGAATGATACAAAATGTCCTAGTACGGATATAAATATCCTCACAGAAACTGATATATGATGTCTCAGTATCTGTGAGCTCGTCCAGGTCTGTGGCTGCAGCTTCAAAAATACTCAAATCAGTGCAATCAAAGCAGGCTTGTAGTTCCAGCTCTGCTTCATTAATCTATCTCTTTACAGTCCTTACTACAGGTTTAGCTGTTTTTAGTTTCTGCTTGTAGGTCAGGAGAAGATGAACCAGACAGTTGATGAAGAGCGCTTCTAAATTAGGGCAGCACATCTTCTTCAACACTGTTACATCTGTACACCAACTTTCATTGATGTAAAAGCATGTTCCACCACCTCTCGTTTTCCCCGATGACACCGCAATGCGATCCGCTCTGAACAGCTGGAAGCCCGGCAGATGAAATGCGCTGTCCGGAATGGCTTCATTCAGCCAGGTTTCCATGAAACACAGAGCAGTGGAGATAGAAAAGTCCTTATTTGTTTGAGTGAGCAGAAGCAGTTTGTCTGTTTTGTTGGCAAGGGAGTGGACACACAGCAGATGAATACTCGGCAGCGAGTGTGCCGGCTCGCTTCCCTCACGTGCGTCTTTTGGATTGCTTGTAGAGCACAGCTGCACCTCCAACTAAGATGTCTAACTAAACTTCAGAATAATCAAACACCGGCAAAAAATGATCAGGTATGCTCTGCCGAATATTCAGCAGTTCACCCCTGGTGAAAGTGATTGGGAAAGAGTGACAAAAAACATGACAAAGAAACAAATGTAAAAAAATGCTAGAGAGCTCCACACCACAGCAGCCATCTGTGGTGCCATCTTGAATGTATGCATACCTAAATTATTTTTTGCATTCATTTGGTGGACAACATGTCTTCCTCTGCCAGTCTAAGTAGTGACTTGCAGGAGTGATGAGCATTTCGGTGAATTACATATTCTTGTTATTTCCTTGATCCTAGAAGCAATAAACCCATCAGCTCTGCATGCTATATGTCAGTTAAAAAACCGGGTGGCTCTGACTAGATGAGCCATGTTCAAAGCCGCTGTATAGCTGATATATGCACACTGTAATTGTTTTATCAATGTGAAATGGCCAGGGTTCCCACTGTCATGGAAAAGCTTGAAATATCTTGAAATATTTTTAAATTGTGATTTCCAGGCCTGGAAAAAACATGAAAATGAATAAAATCTTTAAAAATTGTGGAAATGTTAAAGTGAATATCATTTTAAATAATTTTTATGATCTAAAAATTATTTAATATTTAGATGTTGCTTTTTGAGTGCAATCTCTAAGAACTGATTTTATTTTTTATCCTTATACAGTAATCAAAAATGACTGGAAAAATCATGGAAAGTCATTGGTCAAAATAAGTGGAAACCCTATAAGAATAATGGACTATATTACTTGTCAGATGAATTCTTTATTCTGATGATTGATTATTATTAATTAATGATTATTAATTATTATTAATAAATGTATTTATTTATTGAACATTGGTCTCTTTGATCTTATTGTTGCTGCCCTGAAAAAAAGAATTTCTTGGTGAAGTAAATATAGCATAAGAGATTAAGGACTTCCTAAATTAAATTAGCTGAAGTGTGAACTTGAAAAAAATTGGGAAATTCTACATTTGTTTTCAATTCGAACACGTAAAAATTAAAGCTTTAGCTCGTAACTAAATATTATGATTAATTGTTATTTTTACAATGCAGCATCATGTATCATCTTAAACTAGAAAACCTTGTCATATTTATTCGCTT
Source organism: Myxocyprinus asiaticus (assembly GCF_019703515.2). NCBI lineage: Eukaryota > Metazoa > Chordata > Actinopteri > Cypriniformes > Catostomidae > Myxocyprinus > Myxocyprinus asiaticus. Next base: position 29,677,959 of record NC_059354.1, read on the forward strand.
ATTTGAGTCAATTTCACTGTTAAATAAAATAAGTGCAGCATATTACTTAACATTTCGAAGCTGTTTTTCCCAGCATGCACCAGGCTTGAATAATGAATGAGCTTGCATGGTTATATTTGCATGTTATTTACACCATTTGTATTGTTGATTTTGTTGTTACGTTTGGAAACTTCTTATTTTATGAAGTCTGAAGTTCATTTTCTACTCACAATTACCCATTCATAATAAAAAAATGGATCTGTTAATTGTTACCATCATCGTGTTTTGTGCATCAAGTGTTAAGGTCTGCGTGTGCAGATCTATGTTGTGATGTCATTTCCAGTAATGCAAGATGATGTCTAATAGACTACATAGCATGTATAGAGCTTTCATGTGGAAAGCTTTCATATGTCATGTGGTACAATGTTTAACTTGTTAATAATGACAGTTCAATAGAAGGAATGTTCTGGTGAAATGTTAATATATATTTTACAAAGCTTATTTAAATACCATGAAACAAAATTACTGAAATGTTTAAGTTACATTTTCTCTCTCACTTCAATCAATATTATGTCATGCAATTATATAGATTTTACTTTTATATCATTCAAATTTAACTAGAAAAACTGTGGCAAAATCTTGTGAAATAAAAATGAAGTAAATCTTACTGGTAATTTTTTTTTTATGCTTTGCACCTTCGAACACCCCTGAACTGTGGTAAAATCTCTCTTAGCTTATTGCTTTAATATACACCAATATTCATCAACAAGTACGTTGTGATGGAACTATACAGTATTTCTGTTGTGAATGGTGGTGCTTGGCTTTCTAATTCCAATGAACCCCTTGACACACACACACACACACACACACAAAAAGTCATTTTGAGCCATTGTACATGGAGTCATTGCAACATGGTGGTGGTTTTTGTGGATTTCTTTTTTCCATTAGTGTGTGGTAATGAGTCGACTCTGAAGGACCCCACCAAAGGTTATGAAAATACTGTGTCTATCACCCTCACTCTGCTGTCAAAGTAATATCTCATCTTACAGTCACAAACACAGAAAACATTAGTCTGAAGTGTTCAGATTCTACTATTTATTACACTTAGTTACATTCTTAAATAAAAATGCTCCACTGAACAGTTCTTGCATAGATATCTTACAATACCAATTTAAAAAAGAATTATGAAACAGACCAGTAACAAAAATAAATTTCATCTTCTTCCTTAATAAAGAACATTACCATACTAACATTATATCATACAAATAATAATATTTTAAGCACTTTGTACAGCAAAAGAACCAAAAAAGCAAAACACACAAGGAAAGAACTGAATAGAAAAACAGAGAAGAAGAGTGTGAAGATTACAGGAAGCGAGGGGGTGGAGTGTTAGTGATGTGGCAAGGGAAAGAGATGACAGTGGATATGAGGGTCCCTGCTCTAGCAAGAAACTACACGCTTCAGCCTGTATATGGCAAAATGTTGTACAACTTCTATATATATAAATCAAGATGGCACATAACTGTTCTTTTTCTTCCCCCCAGAACTGTACCTGCTCTACCAACTGGTTGCAGTTGTCTTTAAGAGCCATGTATGAAGCATAGAGTCACTGAGGTCTGTTGTTGGCCAGTTTCTCCCTGGATAGTGATGTCAGGGACATTCATAGATAAGAGATCACTCCTTGACAGCTGGTAACACACACGCCCTCTACAACTGCAGAATGGAACTGAAGCAGAGAAGCAAGACTGTTTTGAAGAACTGATCTATGAATAGCTGACTGTGGTTCTGCACATGCAGGGTGGGATAGATGGGGTGGGAAGTCAGGAATGTAAAAAGCCGAAGGGAAAGTCCTGTTGAATCCCCTGCTTGCTGACACATCAAATTTGGACAAACACAGATACAGATGCACTTCAAGATGCAGCATATCTCAAGAAATATGAGGCCAAACAAACCCACCTTTACAGTTCTCACCTCTCGTTGACTGAGTGAGTGTAATCCGTATTTCAGTGAGTTTTTGGCAAGGTACACAGAATAGTAGACTTTATTTTGATACACTGAGTGTGTTTGAAAGCAATGGACCTCATTCATGAAACAAGCAGTGTGAATTTCTGAGTAAAAATGTTCAATAAACCATTCTTATTTAATTGTCACACTGAATTAAATGCAACAGTTTACGTAAGAATGGTTTTGCGAATGATTTACACAAATCCATTCCTGAATGCGGCTCAATGACCTGTTACATTGTTGCGCCTTGAAGCCTATACTGTATATTGAACAGGCTGAAAATGTAGTTGTTCACATGTTCTTCTGATAAGTGCATCTTGAAATGCTACAAAATGTTATGTAGACAATCAACAGCTGTGTCATTAAACAGACTATGCTAGCGGTAACTATGACCAGTGTTAGTTATGGAGTGAAATGGTATTCCAAAAAAGGACATTAAGAACAGAAAAGTTGTCTTAGTCACCTCTGACCCTTTTCATAAAATCCCCTTGTGATGTTTCAAGCATCTTTTTGTATAAAATTGAAAAAGCTGCCATAAGCCTCTTTGAAGCTATAAAGCAAAGAGCTTGGGAAGGGAGATTCACTGGAAGAGTGCCCAAATCACTAGTTCACAAAATTGTTCCCTAAGAATGTTTCCAAACATTCTTAACTGTCATGTAAAACACTCGAAATTCAGAATTGTGTTAGGAATTGAGAATTATGTAAGTTATCGCTTTAAGACAATCAACATTTGAACCAGTGTTTCGGCAATGTTCAGAATGTTGTTTCTAAAGGCATGCATGACCTCAAAAGTATTTCTTAAGACATCCTGCACTGACTCTATGCAATAAACTAGAACCGATGCGACTAATTTGCTGTTTGCAACTTCACGGCTAGGGTTCTTTGACTTAGCATTCAGACCAACATGACCATATTTTACAAGCACACATACTAGAGACAATCCAATGGTCAAACAGACGTTCAAGAACAAATTAAAACAAGGCTGGTGTAGGGCAGAATTGGGGATATACTATACTGTGAGTTTAGAATAGAATTTAAAGTACAATTGCTCTTTCTCTCTTTCAACACCCAGCAGTTTATTTGCAAATGCGTAAATCTTTGGGCAAAGTCGAAGTATGCATTGGATGCCTGTGCGATTGACAGTGTGTAGACCACTGCTGTTGTTCTGAGAGTGAGAGAATGGGGGTTTCAAATGGCACTTGATATGTGAAGGGATATGCACGGCATGCTGCCTGCTAATGAATTTGATTGGCCTATTCCATATTCATTTGGTTACGTGTGGAACATCATGGCCAAAAAAAAAAAAAAAAAAGAGATCTTCTTTTCTAATTTTGAATTCAACATGGTTTTGAGCTGTATTTAAATAAATTTTATTTATATGTATATTTTAAATGTTGGTTTGAAGACTGTGTTCAGTGGCTTCATTGTTCATCAGTGTCAGAAAAATGATATGACACTATTTTTTGGTATCTGCTTTCCTGCTGTTGTATCCCATATGGTGACTGAAGGAAGAAGCAGAATCTTGATTTTCACAGGGAAAAAAAACTCAGTCATGGGAGACCAGATCAGTGAGAAATAAATGTTGCTTTTCATCACTGTGATCAGTGTGTAAAATTGATCTTTAACCCTTTTGCAAAATTTCAAAGCTGTTTTTCTAAATATCAGTCTTTCTAATTGGTTTGACCCATTGAGAATGCTGTACAATGTCCCAGAAATTCCATAAATGTGGCAAGTTATTGATAATTCTATTATGACACTGTAGCAATATGTCCTACTCACTGGCTTTACAGAAACTCATACATACAATCATCACATACATGTTCTGCTCCTCGCTGAAAGTGCCACGAATCACAATTGATTGAACATTAATGAAGATGAACCAATGCATCCCCTATTTCATCAAAAGTTTGGCATGACTTTGCATTTCACTAGACAAAATGGCAATTAGCTTGGAAAAACTAACCAAACCCAGGTTATAAAAAATAAAAATGTTCAAATCAATTGGATGTTTCAGAGTAAAATGTAGTGACGGCACGTGTACAGTATGTGTTTGTAAATGTGACCGAAGTGCTGCTTTCAGCAGGCTTCAAACCAAGAGAAAGGCACCAACCCTTCACTCCGAGGCAGTTCTGCACTGAGAGTTTTTGTATCCGGTCCCCTGAGGGGATACTCTGGGATCGTTTAGTAGAGTCTGCGAGAACTCCATAATGGCTTTCAATTTCCCCTCCACCCTCAGCAGCCATTAAATCAATGCAGAAGAGGAGGGTTGGTGGGGAAACGCCCTGATTGCGATGCCACGGCAGGCTTCACAACCTTGGGAACAATGATATATATTTTGTCCCCATGATTTAGAAGCTGATTGTTAACACAGAGCTAGACCTAGGCCCAGTTTAGCATAATGGTTTAACATAATTTACCAGAATGTATCAACAATCTTTCGTTTTAAAGTCTGACATCTGTATGGAATGCAATCCTACAAAACAACAATTGCTAAAACACTGCTGTGAAGATTTGGGTGAAAAACAAATAATGCTGAGAGGCAAGCTGTGCATGTATGTGTGCGAATGACGAGTGTGCGTATCTGTCTGAAAGAGGCTGCCATGCAGTGTTTAACGCTGTTCATTATCTTGGTAATTATTGTTCTGCATTTTTCTTTTTCAGAGTTTTTATTTTTTTTCTCAGGAAAAGCCAAGAGCAAACACACCATTCTGTGTATTGTGTGTGTGTGTGTGTGTGTGTGTGTGTGTGTGTGTTTTCAGTATTTTTTTTGTTTTCTGATTTTTTCCCTCCAAGTTGTTTTTTGTTTTATTTTATTTATTTTTTTTATTTTATTTTTTGACTGTATGAAAAAATAAAGCACAGAGAACATTGAAAAAATCAGCACAGACAATGGATATGAAACAGACAAAGTTTGTCTGGGCTGATGCCACCAAGTTCTTTTGGATCCTGATCCCAGCAGGTGCTCCACAATCTTGAGAGTCAAACATCCTGCCATCCGTCCCCCATAGCCCTGGTTCAACAGAGGACTACATTTTCACACAGGTGCCAGTATCAACACAAAGCCAAAGAGCTTTTCCAGTGTCAAGAGCGTCACACAAGATCTGTGCTGACACCATGTTGCGCTCGGTTTGCTTTTCCCAGATCAAATCAGAGCAAAGCAAAATGAAAAACAGAAGATGTCTGTCCTTTCAAACCAAGCCAACAATCCCAATCTTTTTGGGGTTTCTGTTTCTGTCTTTTTCAAACTTTTTGCTTTCACTGCCAGATAGCAGCCACTGAGTCGAACCTTGTGCATACTGAGAAGGGCTTACAATTCCCCCCCATTGCCCATATGTGCACATTTATGCTTGTGTATGCAAAGCAATTTTTTTTTTTTACTTTTCAGAAGTTTAAGACATTTCAGCTCAGAAGGAAAAACATTTTTTAACACGTCTTTAAAAAATAATAAAGGCAAGAAAGTGTCGCTGCACGTTTCAGTCACCTGTGAGGTGACAGACGTGAAGAGCAGAGAAGAGTTCGCTCCTGAGCGAAGAGTACAAGAAATCAGCACACATCCTGAGCATTGCCGATGCTGCGTTGTTATTTTTATTTTATTTTTTTTACGCAGAGCCTGCTTTTGGGAACCAGGCATTACATTTGGCTGCTAGTTCCACTGGTCACTCCTCAAAATGTATTGGCAATGTTGTTTTCCGAGTTTGGTTGCTTGCTGTATACGACATGGCTGCAGGTTTGTTAATGTGATGTGTCCTTGGTTTGAAAAGGAAAAGAAGGAAGTTCCAGAATGTACAATGAGCGTAATTCTCTAGTAGAACTGATGATAGATGTGCGTTTGGATTTTGTACATGGTGTGGCGTTCACATGTTTTTTGTCCCATGCTTGTGGTGAGTTACTGTACAAAAGAAAAAATAGGTGTTTGGCAGTGTCTGACCTCCAAGCTAGGGCTTGGTAAGGCATGGTTAATCACTGATGAAAAGGCTGGACTGTGTAGAATCCAACAACATTTGCCTACGCTGCCTCGCATATTCCTTGTGGTGAAGTTTGTGGCCAGACCCCTTGTGTGCACCCAATGTCTGTTGTGAATTTTTTCATCTGGGCGGTGCACACCTGTTCTTCTCTTTGATCTCGCTCTTTTAGTGTTCTCCTCCTCTCACTCTTTCTCTCTCTCCCTTCTCCCTCGGTCTTAGATATGTCGCTTCATGTGCAGAGCCAAGTGGTCAGACCTGGAGAAACATCTGTACAGATAGAGAGAAAGAGAGAGTAAAAAGAACTGTTAGTTTCAATTCATTTATGTACATAGTATACCCTGATGGAAAGACACACAGCTTAAACCAGTCTAAGATGGTAATGAGACACTTAGCTGGTCTCCCCGTGTAGCCAAGCAGGTGTTCATGGGTTGGACAGCTGGTCTCCAAAACCTGGTCCAAAGACCAGCCTGAAAAACCAGCAAACCAGCCTAAACTGATTTTTTTCATCTCCCCCCCACCACAGGGTAGAAAACAGTTATCAGTGCACTAAAGAGCACTGAAGAATTTCTTGGGAAGATGTGTGGCAGCAGGCACAGGCTTTGCAGATGGAACAGAGAAAACAACATTTGGCGTTTAGGAAAATTTTTTTAAGCAAAGCCCGCTTCTTGCTCTAAAACTGGTGACAGATCGTTTCAAACCCATTTCTTGCCAATGCAGTTAGAAAGAAAGTCTGTGCCTAGCCTTTGCTAGTGAGAGAAATCATTTTGGGGAGCGCAAGCACAAATCATGGCGAGCCTGTTTGCATTAGGAAATAATTTCAAAGCTGGAGGTGAAATGGTATTGTTTAAACTGTGCGGCTGCATTAGTTATGTAGCACTTGAGTCATGACGGTTGGTTTCTCGTAGTGGGCCGTGGGCTTTTTTGTGTCATAATCAATTAAGCTCACGCACAACTGCCGCTGGTAGGCGCAATACATAACAGCGTTTAGAAAAAATGGAGTTGTGATGCCATGTCTGCTTAACATTTATAGGCCTACGAGGATTACTATATTACATTCATAGATTTGAATGTGAGTCTTAACTGGAATTAATAAAAACTCTGCAAAAACTGAGAGTGAAGGCGTGGAGAATTATAATTTAAATTTGCCTCTGGCTGTATCCATTATTAATTAGTCAAGAGCCAGCGTGTTAACTCCTCTGTTGCTTTTGGATGGGAAGCAGCCAAGATGGAAATTGGGGTGGGAGGAGGGTATATATATATATATATATATATATATATATATATATATATATATATACACACACACACACACACACACACAGGTAGACGGAACAGACTTTGGTTTGAAAATTAGTCATCTTGAAGGTTCTTTGAAGTATGGCCATTCAAAGAAAATCTTTTAAACTTAAGTAATTCACAGAGAGTTAAAATATTTGCTGCAACAAACCTCTAAATGGGCTAATCTTACAAAACCTGTCAAGAGCATGTCTAGGTCATATTTCACCCCAAAATCATGAGAAAAACAGCTTAATATACCTACTAAATAATGCTTTAAAATCCAAAATAGCTCAAATGTTTCTGTAAGTGTTACATTGCCTTTGATTTGCATCACACATACTGTGCGCAGATCATTCCACAACACGCACACCCGAAGTATACTTTGGCCTTGACTGTATTTACTGTTCGTGACTTCTGCAACTTATAACCTATTGTGATAGCAATGCAAACACACATGCAATCAGTAATAACACTGAGAATCAGGAGCATAAAGTAACAAATAACAAATACTCACGTTAATGTAATTAATTAGTTTTTCCAAGGAACTGTATTTTAAGTAGCTTAAATTTTTTATACTTTTACTTTTAATTGAGTACATTTTAAGTGTTGTAGCTGTACTTTTACTGCGCTATTTTCCCTTCGTCTGTGTTCGCTACTTTCCTCTCCTGATTTTATTTTTATTCATCAATGTGATCGTGTGTCTCGTGACTCTGTCTCGTGTAACTGTTATGGATGTGGAGCATGCCTCAATTCACAGCAGTTCAACACCTGAACATCCATGGCCACACCTGAAAGGGCTTTTTGCAGTGAAGAAGGCCAGTTGCTTGATCGTGTCATGTGAATTTAGCTTGCTCAAGCCAGTCGAGATATCAGCATTAATTCTGCCTCTAATTTGAAGAAACATATCGAGGTAAATTTCATATTTCTGCTTACTAGATTCTATGTATCTCTAGCGTAGCCTGTAATTTAACTATCTATCACTGAGAGTATTGGGTTGCTGTGAGAGATTGATGCAATGTTAGCAATAGGGCTGGGTGATTAAACAATCTTGATGTTTATCAGGAAGAAAAAAGAGATCGATATCAATGATAAACTTTTGAGTAATTTTCTAAATTTAGCCTGTGTTCTTCATCTAGACCAGGGGTGTTCATTTCATCGATAGTGATAGCAAAACAACTACTGGTTGGTTGATCTAGATAAAATATAAAAGATTGACGTTTTATTTCCTCACGTCTGTAGCTCTGTTTGACTGACAGGTGGCTAATGTTTGTGCGTTGTGCTTTACATGTGCGTGTGTTCCGAGAGTGCTAATGATGGTATGCGCCTAAACGATCAAATACACTTTATAATTCCGCTAATGCCCATCTTGGTGAGGCATTAATGTAAACACAGTCAGTCATGTCTAAAGTGAATGTAAACAGTGGGACAAAAAAAACATATTTGTATCAAAATGTCGGACTTGAAGTGTACATGTAACCGAACAGACCACTGTCTCGTCTAGTGTGTCATTAAAAGGCTATTAATCAAACAACAATAACAAGAAAACGAGAAAACCCCTAACTGCTTTTGGTTTAATACCTTTAGTAGCTTTAAGAAATGTAATATAATAAAACAGTGACATTTTTAATAATAATATTTTTAAATAACATAGTTAGTTTTTTTTATAATACCAAAACCTAATGTAGAGATTGTGTTAATTTGAGTAATAAATTACCAGGAAACTAGAGATGATAAAATAATTTAGAATTATGCTCAGCCTTTAATAAGTTTTTTCTAATGCCTGATAGAAAAGTATCAACCTTTGTAGAGCAATACTTCAGGCAAAATATTCCCATCATCACAACACTTCAGAAAATTGTGCATCATGCATTAGAACTAATTCTGGGCTTAAAAGATACAAGAACTAAACCAATGCGGAACATTGTGGCCCCCATGTTCTACTTGAAGGAATAGTTCACCCAAAACTTAAAATTCTCTCATCATTTACTCGCCTTCATACCATTCCAGATGTGTATGATTTTCTTTCTTCAGCAGAACACAAATTAAGATTTTTAAAAGAATATTTCAGCCCTGTAGGTCCATACAATGCAAGTGAATGGGTGCCAAAATTTTGACACTCAAAAAAGCACATAAAGGCAGCATAAAATTAACTCCATTGGTTAAATCCATGACTTCAGAAGTAATAGGTGTGGGTGAGAAACAGATCAATATTTAAGTCAATTTTTTCTAGAAATTCTTCTCCCTGCCAGTAGGTGGTGATATGCATGAAGAATGTGAATCATCAAAAACACAAGACGAAGAAAGTGAAAGTTAATGTGGAGATTGACTGAGTAGGGAGGAGATTTTATAGTAAAAATGGACTTAAATATTGATCTGTTTTTCACCCACACCTATCATATCACTTCAGAAGACATGAATTTAAACACTGGAGTCTCATGGATTACTTTTATGCTGACTATCTGTGATTTCTGAAACTTCAAAATTTTGGCACCCACTTTCATTGTATGGACCTACAGAGCTGAGAAATTATTCAAAACATTTTCATTTGTGTTCTGCTGAAAAAAGAAAATCATACACATCCGGGATGGCATAAGGGTGAGTAAAATTTTTTGGGGAATTACTCATGTAAAGCCCAATGTGGCTCCTGTACTAAACAACTTTTCCCACCCCTGCACTACGTCCTCTATTGTGCGGGACATGACACGCCAAGTGAGCATGCTTTTTTAGTGTTTTTTTTTTTTTTTTGCATTCCTTGCATTGTTTTGAACATAATGTTTTATGCACAACAATAACTCACTCTGTCGGCATTAAGGGCATTTTAGACCATACGCATAAACTGATTTTAATGTAATTGTTTCATACATTACGATTTAAAATAGTGATCAGTGTATTGAAAATAACTTTCATCTTTTCATTTTTGTAATTATGTCTCCCTCTATTTTTATTTTAGTGTTTAACTTAGATAAGAGATGTATTTTAAAAGTTGGCAGTCAAAAATAATAATTCAATTAAATAATTAATTTTAATAATTAAAGCCTATAAAATACCTATATTTTTTATTCTTTCTGGCAAACAACCATATAAAGGAATGTAAATTACGGTATGTGTGCTACATTTTAAAATTACAGCATACAGTGTTTAAGGGAACATTGCATTCACAACCAATACTCACTACTCACTACTCGTGAGTACTTTTAAATGAGCTACTCTTTTACTCTTACTTGAGTAGTTTTTAGGACAGGTACTTCTACTCTACTCACACTACATTTTTTCGGAAGTAACAGTACTTTACGTGAGTATGATTTTTCAGTACTCTTTCCACCCCTGCTGAGAAGCTAGAAACAGTATGGAGGTTGGAGACAGAGAACTTTGCTTGCACATCAACATAATGCTATTAATGGAATAGTTCACCTGGAAATTAAAACTTGTCATCATTTACTCTCCCTCATGTCATTCCAAACCCATTTGACCTTTTTTTCAGTGGAACACAAAAGGATATTTTCAAGAATGTCAATATCATCAAACCTAATTGGTTCTTGAGTCAAGTTTGGTCATGAGACGTATAAGAAACAATGAGGTTTGATGTTCTCGATGCGTCGCCATATTTGATTTGGGCTCTGTTTACATGAGTTGATCAATGGTTTGATTTGACAGTTAATAACGACTGAATTACTATAAAATTCGGATCCAGATTGATCATATGCCTCCAAAAGACTTGGCATATAATGCACAAGTCTCATTGACTACTTTTATGACACTTTGGGGTGTTATAAGCTTTAAAGTGAGTCATTATCAACTGCTATTCTATGGAAATCAGTGATGGCCACATTTTTATTTTTTATATTTCCTTTAGTGTTCTGCAGAAGAAAGCCATGTGGGTTTGTAATGACATGAGGGTGAGTAAATAATGACAGAATTTTCATTTCTGCGTGAAATATTTCTTAAAGAGTTGCCTCGAACAACCCCTAAAATCAGAGGGCAATTATAGATTCAATAAACCCAAAACCTATCCTTTTCTAATTGGAAATCTTATTGGTTCATATGAATGATGTTCCAGGACTAACAAAGATGTTGATCCAGAAACACATCTTACTTGGTCATTTCAAGGTAATGGACAATTCTGCACACATTTTCAACATTAAGGACTTTGAAGTACCTGAAGCCAATGGAAGAAGTGCTATTGGACATCCTTCCTGCCACCAGACAGTACAATACTGTCTCCTTCCAACTTGCCAATACATTACTCTTGGCCGTTACTCCTGTGAAGAATAATTAGAACACTGCACAAGGACACTTTCGCATCCCTACAACATTGCCATTCACTCTTGTAATACTACTTCTGCTGTGTAATACTATTGCACTTTACAGTGACATTCACCCAAAATGCAACGCAGAACTGAAAATGTATGTTCTCACCCAAGGTTTAGTATTAAATCCATACTAAAAGTGAGTACCAGGAGGGTTGAATTCATAAAGGCTTTCTGGGGTCTACATGTGGGATTCTGCTACAGAGCTAAATTGTTTAGGCTAGAATCCAAATTTGGAAGATGCCCTCGTTTAAACCTGGCATCAGGGAGGGTGAACTGCCAATGCAGCTTTCTGTATCCAAGCCTGTTCCTCCTCCTTTTGTCATGCAATAGCTGCCAAACACTGAGTAATGAGTGTAGGGACACAGATTTCCCCATGCCTTCCCCCAAAGATTTCACTTGCTCAGCTGCGCTCAAGGGAAAACGATGCCATTCAGGTGTTAGCAACAGTCTACAGAACAGAGGCTGTCCCAGCAGCGACTCGTCCACTGGGATCGGTGGAGATTCATTTTGATGGAGTAGCAGAGAAAACTTCAATGGACAACTTTCAAAAGGCTGTGGCAAGGTTGGTTTGATGCCGACGGCAAGACAGGGAGCCGTGTCTAATTGTGCTTCCACCTGGAGCTGGCTCAGTGGGCACGCGGCCTCCACTGTGTAATTGCTGCCTGCATGCCAGGCCCGAGTGACAGCTTCCTAATACTTTCACCTGACAGGCTATCACTCTTCCTCCCCATGCTAATGCAAATTTCTCTTTTTCTTTGCAGTCTCTCTCTCTGCACCTTTTTATCACAAACATGCACACAAACACATTCACCATGCTGCCTTGCAATTCACATCACACTGTAACGGGGGGGGGGTTAAAAGGGGAAAGGAGGAGGCGGGAACTGGACGAACCATCAAATTTAATGAAAACGTTTTTTTTTTCTCCCCTTTTCTCCCCAATTTGGAATGCCCAATTCCCAATGCACTCTAAGTCCTCGTGGTGGCATAGTGACTCATCTCAATCTGGGTGGTGGAGGACGAATCTCAGTTGCCTCCACGTCTGAGACCGTCAACCCGTGCATCTTATCACGTGGCTTGTTGAGCGTGTTACCACGGAGACATAGCACGTGGAGGCCCACGCTATTCTCCGCGGCATCCACGTACAACTCACCACGTGCCCCACCGAGAAAGAGCACCACACATTATAGCGACCACAAGGAGGTTACCCCAACGTGTCTCTACCCACCCTAGCAACCGGACCAATTGGCCAATTGACCTGGCCTGACCTGGATTCGAACTCGTGACTCCAGGGGAGCTACCCAGGCCCCCCATTTAATGAAAACTTGAACAAAAGACACAAACATAAACACACACACGGCAGCTGTGTGTGGCTCTCTCTCTCCTGAACTGCCGTATCTGGCTTGTCTTTATACCTCTTCTCGGCTGATTAGCCCGACTGGGGGCCCGGGCGTGCGCACTCACGGTCAGGCCCCACCCTCCTCCTCGTCTCACACACACGTTTTTGTGTTCCCTGAAGTATGGGCCTTTCAATTTAAACATCTTGGGGAGGTGAGAAGGCTGTATACCAATTTGCACACTTCTATGCAGTAAAAGTATGTACTTCACTAGTGACTGGAAATTCCATACTTTTTGAATATGTACAGTAGCAAGACAGTACACCAAAATTGGGACATTATGCAAAGTCCACAGACCCCTTTTTCGATTACTGTTTGCACTGGCATACAAGCATTAGCATCTAGTGTCCATTATTTTAAGGTTCATTATTATTATTAAAGGTGAATTTCTGTGCCACTAGCTTCACTAAATAAAAAATTCAAAAATGAGGACTTTTATAATGGGTTTTCAAACAGGTTTCCTGAAAACTCCCCCATCTGCCATTGGTTGGACAAACTGATAGTCCTATCCCAAACTCCAAACACCATTGATTGAGCCAATGTTGGTGTATTGGGCTGTCCAGGACACCCCAAAAGGGCAATTTGTTAGTGCCACGGTATTTACAATTTTGACGGGAATTAACCTATGAATGGATTACTTGTCGGCATGTTAGGCTGGAATAGATGAAAGGTGTGTGCAATATTAGCCCAAAAAGCAAGCACAGACACCCACACAAAGAGTACACCATCCAGGGACATTTGGAATACTTATCAACATATCAACATAACAACATATCAACATAATCAACACAATGATTTGGGACATACTAATCATAATCTCGCAAACTATTTAGGATGGATAGTCTACAAATTGGGATTACTGTAACTCTGCATAACTTCCTACAAAACTAACTTACTAGCAGATCTTTCTGTATTCAGTCAAAGTAACTAATGCTGTGTCTTTTCTCAGATCTCTTTGTGCATCCATTTCATCTTGTGTCTCTCCCTTAAGTCTTTTATATTACTGTTATGTAACTCTCTTACCTTGGAATGCACACCCATTATTTTAACTCCTATTTCTCCCTGCACTCAAGCCAGAATACGGGCACACACTGCACCAATGGGAGGATGGAGGAAAGTGGAACAGAATGTGAGAATAAGATATTTGCAGTAATTCGGTAATGGGTATCACAGGACCAGACTGTGAACGAGTTATTCAGCAGGGAATTAGGCCTGTGTTAACTTCCGTTGAGCCCAATCCAGTGCTGCTATGTGCATGCCATCAGAGAGAAAGGAAAACAAGAGAGAGAGAGTAAAAGAGTGGGGGGGGGGGGGGGGGTGGTGATGTTTTTGAGGGAGAGGGTTTAGTCTTCTGGTCTCATAACTGGAGGAATTTGTTTATGGGCTACTAGTGTTTTAAAGTGTGTAGGAGTGTTAGGGAATTTGAAAAAGAATTAAACAGTAAAATCTGTGCATAAATATAGAGTGGGCTTGCTTTGAGGCTTTGGCAGTGTGTCTCTTACCTGTCACAGTGGTTGCACTTGAAAGGTTTGGCACCGGTGTGTTTGCGGTAGTGCCTCGTCAGTTCGTCGCTTCGGGCGAAACGCCATTCACAGCCCTCCCAGGAACATTTGTAAGGCTTCTCACCTGCACGCACAAACACACATCATTTAATCCCTGCTCCACAATTCACACACACCTGTACGCAGATGGTGCACCTCTGGAGCGAGGCAGCCACTGTGCCACCGTACGTACCGTCAGCATTTCCATTATACACATCATTCATTACTGTTTCTCTCAATCATGCATCCCTGTTACTCAGCCAACCAATCAGTTATTTCTCTTTCTCTACCATGCGACCAATCCCTGCCATCCAAATCTCCTGGGATCTCAATGGATATGTCTGATACCTGTAAAATACTGTCTTCTTAGTCAATTTACAGAGATGGGAAGGCATTAAGGCATGCCTGAATTGAATGTTTACGTAACTTCCAGTGAACTAAGGCCACGTTCAATGTTTTAGTCTGTTTTAGTTTGAAAACTCATTGATTTCACTACTTTTACATCCACACAGGAATGGTATTTTCCTCCACTGAAAATGGAGGCTTTTCAAAAATGCTCTCCGTGATCCACATACTTTTACTTTAACTAAAAAAATTACATTAGGAGAGTGAAAACTGAGGTTTCAAACTTGGCAGATGTGGCCTAAGATGCCTCAATGTGGTCAGTTTTTGAAGGCAGCATAGACGTTTCCTCCACTGCTGGTTTTGTGTGTGCAGTACGGTGGTTGGTTGAAGAAAAATATTTGATGGAGTGATTAAAAGAAGTTAGTAAATTCATAAATGTCTTTATTTATTTATTTATTTTAACGAATAATTCAATTTCTTTTTCTTTTTGTTTTAAGAAAAAAGCATTGTAGTCACTGAATATTTGCTTAGTTATTTTTAAAGGTCACAAATTTGTTTTTGAACATTATATGTGACATAATGTTGCCTTGGTTACTGGTCTGAAACTGGTTTCTTTATGAGGTACCTTCATACAAAAACACTGCCTGTTATGTCACTGACTATCAGGGCAGCAAAGCAGTGCCATTGGTTTCCGACAGCCAATGATTTAGTCCAAGGGTCATTTTCTAGCTTTTTTTAATTTGAAGAGGGGCTGGCTAAATGTGCTCAGTCACCATAACAGAACTAATTCCTCACCCAAAGTCAAGTATCCAGAATGAAACCATTTCCACTAAATGTCCTCTACCTTCCCGATGAGCTCTGAAATTCAAATTAAGTTAAACAGATGGGGAAGGAGATGGCAATTGTTCCACATGCTGTATTTTTATGCCTCATATTTAAATAAGGCCTTGAGTGTGGGAGGAAGGGGGAACTCAGTACCCACAGAGAGAGTCCCGGCACAGTGGTACTGTTCCTGGGGAATAGAACGGGCTACAGCCTGGGGCCTGGGTGGGAACTGGGAGGGTGTCAATGGCATGGATTCAGATCTGGAGGAGGTAACGATAATTGGGGTCTTAATAACGCTTAATGGGAAACAATGCCATATTCACAGCACAAGAGCTGCCAGTTTCTCAAGCAAACAATGTGTACACCAATCTTCCTAACCAGAGTAAAGCTCCATTAAAAGGAAAGCTGCTCAATTGGAAATAGTTGTTTACTAAATATATACCGACTGCACTGTAAAGGAATGGTGTGTGAAAGTAAAGTTCATGGAATATCCCTGCTGAAAGACGAGCATAGCTGCTCACCAGCACATGCTGTGTTGTAGGTATTCATCCCCAGTATGTGCTGTTGCCTCCATCAGGCTTTTTAAAGGGATAGTTCACCTTCTCTCATGTTGTTCCAAACTGTGTTCTGCTGAACAAAAGATATGTTAGCTTTATTCACCATTTACTTTCACAGCATCTTTGTTCCATACAATGAGTTATTGGTGACTGAGACTAACATTCTGTCTCTACTTGTGTTTCACAGTCTACAGAATGTCATACAGGGTTGGAAAAAGATGAGGGAAGGTAAAATATGACAAATTTTATTTCTAATTCAGAGACAAATGGAAAGAGATTCACAAATAGAAAGTTGGTTCACAAATAAATTGAATGAGATCCACAAATAAATGTAAGGAGTTTCACAAAAATGAAATAAATTCACAAATAAATAAAATTAGATTTACAAATAAAAAAATATTTACAAATATATTTTTTAACTCACAAACACAACTCTGTCCAGCATTCATTTGTGAATCGCTTGCTGTGCATTTGCGGATTGCTACACGCATTTGTTGATTTTGAAACAAATCTAGCGTCAAGATGTGCACACAAATCTACAAATAGGTGGACTCCACCCATTGTCTACTCAAGCCAATCAGATAATGGCCACATTACTCGGACCAATCGTAGCACATTCTATCTTCAACCAATCACACTTTTTTACTATCAGGGTGGGATCATAGTCACAGAGCTCTCATGAGCATGGAATCAAGCACATACATATAAGCTCCAAGTCCGCAAACTTTTAAAGAAACGGATGCCATCAGAGGAATCGTCCTGGTTACTTTCGTAACCTCTGTTCCCTGATGGAGGGAACGAGACGTTATGTCGATGTAGTGACACTAGGGGTCACTCTTGGGAGCCCGAAACACCCCTGGTCTTTGAAAAAAGGCCAATGGGAATTGGCGAGTGGTATTTGCATACCACTCCCCCGAACATACGGGTATAAAAGGAGCTGGTATGCAACCACTCATTCAGGTTTTGTGCTGAGGAGCCGAGACAAGGTCCCGGCCATTTCAGCGGGTAGTCCAGCGTTGTGGCAGGAGGGACACATGAGGTTATGAAAGTAACCAGGACGTTCCCTATCTGTCACTCACTCGATGTTGTGTCGATGTAGTGACACAAGGGGTCCCTATACGAAACTCCACAACTAGCTGAACTGTGTTATGTAAACTGGGGGTGCGAGATGGCAGACCACCGTGTGCCTCGTAGCCAGTGCACCAGGCTGACATGTAACCTCCCCAACGCTGTTATGAGCGTCGAACGGCACTTCGGGGACAAGTCGACTGTCCAAAAGATAGGAACAGGCTAGCCCAGTCGTGGCCTCTTATCCTCTTTTTTCTCTCCCCAAAAAAGAGTGATATTTGTTAACCGACTGGAGCCGGGGGGGGGGGGGTCACTCCCAAGGGGAAGACACCGCAGAGACCACACCCCACCCAGAGAGGGGGGGGGGTATTTTGAGTGGAAATACGTCACATGGTCTTGCCGAGCCATGTTGGAAGTATGTCATGTGGAGAAGTCCCATGGTAGGTCCTACCCAATGGGGGAGGAGTTTCTACAAACATGGTGACTGGGGCAGAGGGGCCTCTGCTCAAGGAAGACGCAGTTTACCAACAGGGAAACGAATTAGCGGAAGATATACGTCGCATGGGGTCACCTATGGGGAACCAACACATGCGGAGCACCTACCCCAGTACAGGGCTTAGTTAGCACATGTACTGAACCAGCAGCGAGTTTCTCTGCAAACACGTCTGCCACAGGGCTCGGAGGAATTCATCCAGGGAACACACTGGGAGTCAACAGCGCACGTCTTCAGCTCAGGGGAGGTGAAAGGCTCTATGCGCAAGCGATACACCCGGCCAGCTGTCCCGGACTTACCTGCTTGTGCGTGCCACTACATGGGACGAAACTGGCTCAACCCGGAGATTGTAGAACCTCGCAAAGGTGTTGGATGTTGCCCAGCCCGCTGCTCTGCAAATGAAGGTTAGAGAGGCACCACTGGTTAAGGCCCAGGAGGCTGCCACACTCCTGGTAGAGTGGGCTCGTCTTTGCGTTGGGAAGAACACCACTTAGCGAACAGACGCCACTTCAAGGCATACAGGCGCCTCGTAGAGGGATCCTAGCCTGAGTGATCGTGTCTACCACCAGGGTGGTAGGCCACTTAAGTCTTCCGCGTCCCGTCCAGGGAACAGACATGGAGATTCCAGAGGTCTGGTCGCGGGTGCCAGATGGTGCCCCATCCCTGAGAAAGAAGTTCCTTCCTCAGGGGAATTCACCAGTGTTTACCGTGTTGTCTGTCCGAACTAACACATGCTTGCCCTGGATCAACAGCCGAAACCTCCGCAGGGTGAGTAGAATTGCCAACAACTCGAGGCAGTTGATGTGCCAATGTAGCCGCGGGCCCGTTCAGGAGCCAGCGGCTGCGTGCCCGTTGCATACAGCGCCCCAGCCCGTTTTGGAGGCGTCTGTCGTAACCACAACGTGCCTGGAGACCTGCTCTAGGGGAACGCCTGCCCGTAGAAATGTGAGGTCAGTCCAAGGGCTGAAGAGGCAGCGACAGACCGGCATGATGGCCATGCGATGTGTCCCGTGGCGCCATGCCCATTTTGGGACTCGAGTCTGGAGCCAGTGCTGAAGAGGTCTCATAGGCATCAACCCGAGCGGAGTGGCCACCGCTGAGGATGCCATATGCCCAAGGAGCCTCTGAAACAGTTTCAGTGGAACCGCTGTCTTCTGTCTGAATGCCTTCAAACAGGTCAGCACTGACTGTGCGCTCTCGTTCGTGAGGAGCAACGTCATCGAGACTGAGTCCAACTCCAAGCCGAGAAAAGAGATGCTCTGAACCGGGAGGAGCTTGCTCTTTTCCCAGTCGACCCAAAGCCCTAGTCGGCTGAGGTGCGAGAGCACCAGGTCCCTGTGCGCACACAACACATCCCTAGAGTGAGCTAGGATTAGCCAGTCATCGAGTTAGTTGAGGATGCGAATGCCCGCTTCCCTTAATGGGGCAAAGGCTGCCTCTGCGACCTTCGTGAAGACACAAGGGGACAAGGACAGGCCGAAAGGGAGGACCTTGTACTGATACGCCCGACCCTCAAATGCAAACCGCAGGAAGGGTCTGTGTCGAGGTGGAATTGAGATGTGGAAGTATGTGTCCTTCAGGTCTACAGCTGCGAACCATTCTTGATGCCGGATGCTAGCTAGAATGCGTTTTTGCATCAGCATCTTGAATGGGAGTCCGTGTAAAGCCCGGTTCAGTACTCGCAGGTCCAAGATGGCCGCAACCCACCGCCTTTCTTCGGTACAATGAAGTAGGGGCTGTAAAGGTGCCTCCCACGACCTTGTCAGCTCCTCGTGCACTTCCGGGAAGAAAGGAACTGGGGCGGGGCATGGCTGTGAGCGGCGCCGCGGGCCCAGGAACCAATCATCGAGCTGTGAGGGTTCAGGGGAGAGCGGAGGGTTCCACTCTTGCCTGACGCTCGCAGCTGCCCGGGAAAGCATGTCTGCCATCTCCGCGTCAGCCTGTGACTGGGCGACTGTACCCGAGGGGGGAAGCCCAGCTGAGGCTTCCGCGTCCGACTGGATGAGCCAGCTCTCCGATGCTGAGCTCGAGAGCTCATCACCTTCGCGGGCTCCGAACAAGAGGTCGAACTCGCCGTGAGACAAGCCGGCGGACTCATCATCAAGCCCGATCGGGGCAGACGAGCGTGCTGGGGAATGGGAGGTCTGTGGGGGATACCCGGCGGAGGTGGTCCCATTGAGGTCCCCAAATCACCCCCAGTGCTAGCCGCGCTGGCCTCGTACCCGTAGAAGGACCGAGGCGGGGAGCCGCTGGGGTGGCTTGCTTTCTTACGAAGGCAAGCCGCGACCGCAACCTTGCCATGGTCATGTTCTCGCAATGAGTACATGACCCATCCACGAAAGCTGTCTCCGCGTGGGTAGTGCCCAGACATGAAAGACAGCGATCGTGACCATCAGAAGGCGAGAGATAACGACCGCAACCAGGAATAACACACAAACGGAAGGGCATCTTTAAAAAGACGCTCCATGTGTGCCGCTCTTTTAGAGAAATATACTCTTTTTTTTTTTTTATATACTCTTTTATTTCTGCCGAAGCGCCCAGGGGCGTTCTCTGCAGTGCACCAGCACAGAGGGGGAGAAGCCGTTGAAATGCACCGTCAGATCCAGCAGAGGTGAATGAACAGCCATGAGAATTCAGCTCAGTGAGCATCGACCGATCGCCTCCAAAGAGAAAATCTGAATGAGTGGTTGCATACCAGCTCCTTTTATACCCGTATGTTCGGGGGAGTGGTATGCAAATACCACTCGCCAATTCCCATTGGCCTTTTTTCAAAGACCAGATGTGTTTCGGGCTCCCAAGAGTGACCCCTAGTGTCACTACATCGACACAACATCGAGTGAGTGACAGATAAGGAAACTGTGACTTAAGTTTGTATCATTTTCTTATAAACGTGTAGTGTCTTGTTAAATGTTGACAGCTGAAAATTGCCCATTTGAAACGTGTCCTGATCATTAGCTTTATAGCTAACCTGGCTGACTGTATGAGTCTGCTATTTTTATTTGAACCAAGTTTCTTGACTGAAATGTGTCATTAAAACCTTTACTTTTAATGTAACATGGCAGATCCAAACAGACACACTTTTTTAAAACCTGTACTGTTTAGTTTCTTCTGTGGAATATGAGAATACATTGTAAAATGTAGATGCTGCTAATGAGGCTGAAATGAAAGCGAGGCTGTCAGTCCCTATCATTATTCCTGATATCTCCTTTTGAGTTCCTCCCACAGAAGAAAGTCAGTCGTTTGGGTTTGGAACTACATGAATATGAGTATAAATGATGACTCATTTGACAAAATATTTTTTGTCATTTAGTTGACAAATCTTTTATTGAGTTCTATCAAGGTATTTTAAGGTAAATATCTTTTTTAATTTGTAAACATTTTTGTTTATTTTTTTTATTTTTATCCCCTTTTCTCCCAATTTGGAATGCCATTCCCACTACTTAGTCCTCATGGTGGCATGGTTACTCACCTCAATCCGGGTGGCAGAGGACAAGTCTCAGTTGCCTCCGCTTCTGAGACAGTCAATCCGTGCATCTTATCACGTGGCTTATTGTGCATGACACTGTGGAGACTCCCAGCATGTGGAGACTCATGCTACTCTCCACGATCCACACACAAATTACCACGCGCCCCATTGAGAGCGAGAACCACCAATCGCGACCACGAGGAGGTTACCCCATGTGACTCTACCCTCCCTAGCAACTGGGCCAATTTGGTTGCTTAGGAGACCTGGCTGGAGTCACTCAGCACACCCTGGATTCGAACTTGTGACTCCAGGGGTGGTAGTCAGCGTCAACACTTGCTGAGCTACCCAGGCCCAAGATAAATAGGTTTGAAAGAGTGTCTGTTTTTTTAACACTTTAAAGCAAGTCTGTTGGCTAAAAGGTATGATTTTTTGGTTACAAATTACAGGTTGTCATGCATGTAACTACAAGAGACAACACATTTGAGTACATGTATTTACACACACAAACACTGGAATTGAACATTCCAGCTGGAGTGCTTGCATTTTGCTTGAGTTTGTTGTACATGAACATCCTCATTGCCACGTCATGTTGTTGTATCAGTTGTCTGGGACGGATACTCCTAGTCAGGGTAAGAGCATTCTGCACAAATGATTGGAAAAAATAACAGTTACACGTTAAAAACAAGTCCATTACAGTATAGAAAAGAACATGTTACACAAACAAGATTGGGCCATGGAGCTTTCCACCAGTAGCACAAAAGTCCCACAACTGTTTCCATCTTTTTGTGATGTGAAGCAGAGAGCACCGTTTCTCCAGTATCCTCGCAACTCTTTTATTATTATTATTATTAATATGATTATTATTATTATTGTCCTCCTGTATCTCACAGCCCATATCCTTCCTGAGTAAATAAGTGAAATACACATTGTTTTACAGGGTTAACATAATTATTTATTGTGAGTAACATTGGACTGGTCTGCCATAACACTAAGTGCTAAAAATATAAATCCTTTGAAATATTACTTCAATTAATTTTTTTTATACCGTATATATATATATATATATATATATATATATATATATATATATATATATATATATATATATACATTAACATAATGTGAAACCAAATTATTGGCATAGCAGATCTTGTACACTGTGTAATATAGGGTATTAATTTATGGTTTGTGCTCCTAAGATCATCTAATATGATTCATGTTTTATAAAGGCACTATCTGTACTACTGATCTTTTGCAGTGTCTAGTAGTATGTCTGTTTGGATCTGCCATGTAACATTAAGAGTTTTGACCTTCTTTAAAAGTTTGCGGCCTTGGAGCATATCTGTAAGTGCTTGATTCCATGCTCATGAGAGTGCTGTGACTCTGGTCCTGCCCTGATAGTAAAACGAAGCATGATTGGTTGAAGATAGAACGTGCTACGACAGACCTTTTTCACAGACTATGATGACCTGTTTCCACCTTATATATCAGCAAAAATCTAAAAAAATAAAACAATATTATAAACATTTTAAATATTGAGTGTAAATGTAAAACATTATGCTTTGTGTTATGTTACCCTGGAATTAGTTTTAAAAAACAAATTACCACAGCTGCGAAGAGTGACAGTAAATTTGACATCTTCTCCCATTTTACTGTCTTAATCCACCACTCTCTATTTTTTTCCTCTTCTGTAAAGTTATTCATACATAATAGTGAATTTTTTCTTTTGGCCTTAGTAAATGGAAACAATATTTGCTTTGATCTACAATTCACTCCCATTCACTGCTGTCGAAGTTTACCCTGAAAACGTTTACTTCTGCGTTCCAAAACCCGGAGTGTTAAAAAGGTCTATTGGTCTGAGTAATGTGGCCGCTATCTGATTGGCTTGAGTAGACAATGGGTGGAGTCCACCTGCTTGTGGATTGCCCGCAGCTGTCACGCAAGAAATGTTTCAGAATTCACAAATGTAAACTGCAATCCAAATGCACAGCAAGCGATCCACAAATAAATACGAGCGATTCACAAATGAATGCTGGACAGAGTTGAGTTTGTGAGTTAAAAAATATATTTGTAAATATTTTTTTTATTTGCAAATCTCATTTTATTTATTTGTGAATTCACTTTATTTTTGTGAAACTCCTAACATATATTTGTGAATATCATTCTTTTTATTTGTGAATTCATTTCATTTTTGTGAAACTCCTTACAGTCATCGGGGAAATCACGAAGTGGAGAAATCTGTTTTTACATTAAAGAAGGCTGGTGCAATAATGTGACAGTCCTGTTAAAATCATGTTCTCCCAAACTGGAAACTCTTTCTAGAAAATGCAGACCATTTTACAGGAATTTACATTGTTTATTTTGGTCAGTGTCTACATTCCACCGCAAGCCGGCATGTGAGAGGCGATAGAGAGACAACACCTGGACTCCCAACTCATAATTATGGGCAATTTCAACAATGCAAAACTGAATCTAGAACTCCCTAAATACAGGAAGCATATCACATGCAACAAGAGAGAAGGGAGAACGCTAGATATATATCTATATCGCTTTACGTCATGTGCTGCACTGGGAAGTTCTGATCATAACACTGTTCATCTCATCCCAACATACAGGCAGAAATTTTAATTCTTCCAAACCAGTAATCACTAAAGTTAAGAGATGGACCAGCGGAGCCATAGAATCACTACAGAGCTGTTTTGACTCCACAGATTGGAATATTTTTAAGGACACGATGAATAGTCTAGACGAGTACACAGAAAGAGTGACGTCATATATCAGTTTTTGTGAAGACAGCTGCATTCTCACCAAGACTTGGATTACATTTAACAATGACAAGCCTTGGTTTACAAAATAACTTAAACAGTGTCGGAGGCAGAAAGCCTACAGGAATGGGGATAAAACCTATACAAAGTGGCAAAGTACAAACTGGAGAAGGGAATCAGAGCTGCCAAGCAGAGAATAAAGAAAGAATAAAATACTCTGAGAGGATAAAGAAACAGCTTTCAGCCACTAGCCCATCTTCAGCATGGAAATGTCTCCAGGAATGTACAGACTACAAAAAGAGAAAAACCCCTTACTTGCAAATTACCTGAACAAGTACTTGTCAGAGAGTGAGAGCGAGACAATGAGACCCAAGAGTAGAGGAACAGTTCAAAGGATTTATTCACAATAAACATTAATTATCACTGTGTTGGTGATGGCCGAGTATCCCGGCACTGGCTGCAGTAGCGGGAAGGGGTTTTGGAGATGCGTACACGCCATGGCCGCACAAGGGGCAACCCGTGAAGAGTGTGTACATAGACGAGTGTGTGCATTGTGGAAGTCAGGAATAGATTCGTAGGAATCCTCTGTTGAAACTTAGTGAGGTGCAGAGAACAACGCCCAGCAGACATAGGCAATCTTTCTCCCGACATGCAGGCAGAGACTAAGTATTCTCCATTGAAGATCAGCTGACACGCAGCAAACTGGAAGGCAACCACACACACAACATGCAGGCAGAGACGGGCAAACAAACAGATACATGAGACAGGACCAACTAGGCAAAGAGAGTGAGGTAAGTTACTTCACATCAAACAGCTTTCTATAATGATAACACACAACATACTACAGACTACATTAAACTACATTCAACAATCCAGCAAAGGACATGACACACAAGGGGATCAAAATAGGCAGGAACAAACAAGGGACAGGTGCTGCTCGCCAGCTGAAAGTTGGCATGATCAGCGTTGACATGGAAACTATCAGGGTTCCCATGGAAATGCTGATTCTGTGTGCCAGCGGCACCTGAAACACATGAGGGAGAAAACGTCAACAAACTTGGAACAAAACAAACAGAACATGGAGCATAAGTGTCCGGATCCCGACACAGACCAGAACTGAACCAGACAGGAAGTCAGGATCCAGACATGAACAAGACTGACCAAAGAGCGTACGGCGGTAACTCACAACCGGACCCGTGCACTTTAGTGCACAAAGAACACACATGAAACACAAGACAGACAGGGAAAGATGATGTCAAGGTCAAACGACAGAACTACTGTAGAATTGAATATCATGAATATACTATAGATTTTTCACATCACACCACACCCATGCAACCCCCATCAGACCAGCAATCAGCCATCATCTCACAGCATTCAAATCTTACTGCCTCCCATCTCCCACTCACAATCAAAGAGCAGGACATTAACAAGCTATTCTGGAAGCAGAGAACAGGAAAAGCACCCGGTCCTGACTCTGTCTCGCCATCTACCCTGAAACACTGTGCTACTCAACTTTCACCTATGTTTACAGAGATTTTTAGCCAGTCACTGGACCTTTGCACAGTTCCTGCATGCTTTAAAACCTCAACCATTGTTCCATTCTCCAAAAAACAAAGGATAACAAGCCTGAATGACTACAGACTGGTTGCTTTGACATCAGTAGTCATGAAAACATTCGAAAGATTTGTGATGGCTCATCTCAAAGCAATTACTGACCCACTGCTGGATCCACTGCAGACTGCATACAGAGCCAACAGGTCTGTAGATGGTGCAGTGAACTTGGGTCTACACTTCATGCTCCAACACCATGACAGCCCAGGAATCTACATCAGGATCATTTTTGTAGACTTTAGCTCTGTGTTTAACACCATAATTCCAGAGTTTCTACAGGCCAAGCTCTCTCGACTGATTGTTCCTGATGCCGCCTGTAGGTGGATAACTGACTTCCTCACCAACAGGAAACAACAGGCGTGGCTTGGAAAGTGCATGACAGGCCCATTGACTGTCAGTACTGGAGCTCCACAGGGCTGTGTGCTGTCTCCACTTCTCTACACAAATGAATGTACCTTAACAGTAAAGCTCCTCAAATTTGCAGATGACACAATGCTGATTGGCCTTAGAAGTGATGGCAACAAATCTGCTTACAGAAAGGAGGTGGATCACCTGGTGTCCTGGTGCAGCCATAAAAACCTCATTTTGTTAATTGTTCATAAATGATTGTTGCTAGCCTCCATTTATTTATTTATTCTTCACACTACAGTTGCACTCGTCGCTTACACACCCATGGGTATTGTATTTGCATTGTATTCTAATGTATATTGATATTTGTTATATTGTTTTGTATGTTATGTATTGTATATTGTATGTCGTAACTGTACATTCTATGTACCTGTATATTTTCTATATTGTGTATATGTGAGTACTTGATGTGGCATGTTTAATTGTCCTTGGAGCAAAACACCAAGTCAAATTCCTAGTAAGCTACTTACCTGGCCAAAAGAGAATTCTGATTCTGATTATACAGACATCTAAAAATATGAGATAGTTTATGTGTGCCTTAGAGAAGATATATTGTTTAAACTTTTAATAACTTGTAACATTAAAACATTAACAAAAATTTCAGGATAAGAGATCATATATACATTTTTTTGCAAAAGTTATAGTTATGACATTCTGATTAATATATTTTTAATACATATATATTTTATGTATAAAATACTTTTTTAATGTAATGCAAACATTTTTAATGTAATAACTAGTGATCTGTTATTATGATCTGCATTTTACAATGTTTGTTAATGACTAATTAAGGTTTTTATGAAGTGTTACCAATATCAAATATATCTATAAGTCTATATTAATTCTTAATTCAGTTTTGTACTAAATAAAGTACTTTATTTTGTATTGCGACACATTATGTTACAGACATTAAAAAGCTGAACTTCAACTGTGCCCAAAGGGGCACAAGTGCTCCTAAACAAAAATGTTACCCTAGTGTTCTGTATCATGTAGGATTCTCTTAAATCCTGTTCCAATCTTAATCTCCCTGTTTTACTAATCTATGGAAATAATAATAATAATAAAAAAAGAGGATTAAGAAATTAAATCACACATTATGTGATGAGCCAGCAATCCAAAATGTCTCTTCAGGGTTTTGTTTTATTTACCCCTTTTTCTTGCTGTATCTTATTTTCCCCCATCCTCATCCAAAGCAAGAGTACCAACTATATGCCAGAATCATCCTAAAGAGATTAGCATCACTAGCGCTCACTGGAACCTGCCGAGTCAACAGGGGCCAGATACGCTGCATTGAGGCTACCGTCACAGTGGGTTTCGGGGCCGCTGCAGAGTGCAACACACTCTCAGGTTCAGAAAGAGGGCAGCAATTGCAGCACCAGAGCATGAAAGCCTGAATTAGCTGGGAAACTAGATTTAGCCCAGTCTGTCTATCAATCATCTTGCAATTACTGGCTGCACTGGCAGGTTTTGAATGGTGTGGCTGGGCTCATTTTAGTTTGAGATTAAGGTGTAGGAAGAGAGAAAAAAGAAATCTTGCTTTAGGGCAGTGCTGCAAAAATTGCGTTAGCTTCACAAGATCTCTTGTGACCGTTCCATAGTATCAGAACCTACATGCAACATTGCTACAAAGTAAACAGCAATAAGTAAGGTTTGGTATACCAGAAACATTTAGTTTGGTTTCTCCAGAAAAGCTACTAAATACTAAGAGACATGGAAAAACATATATGATACGGTATCTTTGGTGCAGTTCAAGTCACCTGTATGTGTCCTCTGGTGTGCCTTTAGGTGGGAACTTTTTGTGTAAACCTTCCTACAGCCATTAAACTGGCACCGATGGACCCTCTTTTTGTTCTCAGGGATGTCCCCTCTCCCTACTGTTCCCGGTCCTCCCTCTCCATCACTCTGTGCTCCGTGGTTTGATGGTGAAGGTAGCGAATGTGTTGCCACAAGCTTTGCTGCCCCAAGACCCACTTTCTTGGCCACCAGTTTGAGTGTTAGTGTGCCATCGGCTGTGGCAGTAAGAGTCTGTGTGGGCTTGACAAGGTGACGTCCCAACTCAGGTGAAGAAGGTGGTGTGAGGGATGTGACAGCATTTAGCTGGGCAGGATTCACCCCTCCAGTGGTCTCTTTCACCCCTGCCTCAGTACTCTTGATACTGGCTGGGGTGTGGAGATTCTTTGGAAGGGACACAAGCTGAGGTGGCGGGCTGGACTCGTCAGATAAGCTGGGCAGCAAAGGGTCCATCAGGTCCTCATCACTGTCTCCCTTCATTAAGGCTGGTGTGAGGAGGCAGTCGAGCTCCTCGTCAAAGAGTTCTGAAAGCCTTTTGGGCTCAGTCTGCAGGTACCTTTCCAGCTCCAAACATGTCTGCAAAGAGAAAGGGAAATTCATAAACATGAGACCGTAAACCTTAGAATACTCAGAAGTCCATTGATGTTAACTGATGTTTAGTTTGGAAAAAGTTTCCAAAACACTATAACTATACATTTTGTTAAAACGGAGTTATGACTGAAGTTGGGTCTCTTAGGCCACGTCCACATTAATCCATTTTCTTTTGAAATGCATTGATTTTTGCTATGTTTACACCTCTCATGCACAATGGTACTGCTTTTCTTCAACTGAAAACGGAGACTTTAGAAAACACTCTCCATAACCAACGATGAAAATGAAAGCGTTAGGAAACTGAGAGACGGAGGCTTCAAACGAAAATGGATTAGTGTGGATGTGGCCTTAGACTATGCTCTCTGCTATAACATACAAGTGTGCCTGAACTATGCTAAGATTTGTCCGCATTTGGCTGGACAAACAAAAAACTTTGAAGCTATTTCCCTCACTTTCAGTGAGTGTGTTTACATGCACAACAATGCGCTGATAACACTCAAAAATCAACTCAAGAAAACCATATTTATTTATTTATGCAAGAAACCCTTATTTAAATTAAATTAGAAATGATCAGTTCTGGGGGTCGTTTATTGACTAGGCTCGCTTTGAGGTGGAGCACTACAAGCGAGATCAAAGGGACATGTAGTAGCCGCTCAGTATTGTATCACAATATTGTTTATTTTTCACATAAGAGCTTTTCTATTGAATCCAGTTCGAATCCAGGGTGTGCCAAGTGACTCCAGCTGGGACTCCTAAGCAACCAAATTGGCCTGGTTGCTAGGGAGGGTAGAGTCACATGGGGTAACCTCCTCGTAGTTGCGATTAGTGGTTCTCGCTCTCTTTGGGGTGTGTGGTAAGTTGTGCATGGATCGCGGAGTGTAGCATGAGCCTCAACATGCTGGGAGTCTCCACGGTGTCATGCACAGCGAGCCACGTGATAAGATGCATGGATTGACTGTCTCAGAAGCGGAGGCAACTGAGACTTGTCCTCTGCCACCCGGATTGTGGTAAGTAACCGGGCCACCACGAGGACATACTAAGTAGTGGGAATTGGGCATTCCAAATTGGGGAGAAAAGGGGATAAAAAGAAGAAAAAAAAAAGAAAAAGAAAAAGAAAAGAAATGTGTGCAGTGGTTTAACAATACTGTTCCCCAGTCACAGTGGCCAGTTTGGATATAAGAGATTTCCTTTTGGTGCGTTGCAGTAGAAGCAATTCTGCAGTCAAATGGCAGTAGACTAAACCTTCAAGTGCTTTCCTTCTTGTCAGCTGTACAATACAGTTGCCACAAATGCACTACTAGGGATAGTTAAACCTTAAAAAAAGGAAAATTATGTCAACATTTACACAACCTCATTTGTCTCCAAATTATATGACTTTCTGTCTTCAGTGGAAAACAAAAGGAGATTTTAGGCAGAATGACAGTCTCAGTCACCATTCACTTTCATTGTATAGAAAAAAGTTAAAAAAGATTGAAAATGAATGGTGACTGAGCCTAACTTACTGTCACTAACATCTCCTTTTGCGTTCCACAGAAGAACGAAAGGCATACCGATTTGGAACATAAATCAGAAGGCATTCTTCAAGGTTACTTTATCAAAGGAAACACCAAAAAGGCCTTTCAGGTGCATTTATCATGCAACACAGTTCCAGCTACTGCTTCAGTCAAATATTGACCATTTAATTAACCTGAAGGTTGCTCTGCACTTTCCCTGACCTTGCTGGTGACACTGAAAGAATGATACTGCTAATACTGTTGCTACAATTGGACTCATGTTATGCAACACAGTAGAGCCATCATCGTATTATAAAATAACAAAATAACAGCAAAAAGTCCACTGCACCAGCTATAATTTATCCCTGCAACCTCTCCCTGTGAGCTGTTTGTCCATTTATGATTCTGCTCGGTACCTGCAAAGCACATGAATTATCCATACAGACTGAGGCTTTTATCCATGTGTTAGACAGATCCTAGCTGCTATACTAGAATTATTCAATTCTGGTGCATTTTGTAGGCCTTATTACTTTAATAGATGCTCTAAGGACATACTCAATTCATTTCATGCAAGGGTTAGCTCACCCCAAAAAATTTGAATTCTGCAATCATTTACTCTCCCTTATGTTGTTTTAAACCTGTATGACCCTCGTTCTTCCATGGAACAAAAAATATGTTAAGCATAATATTTGCCTCAGTCACCATTCACTTTCATTGAATATTTTTTTTCATACAATAAAAGTGAATGCTGTTTAAAACTAACACTTTGCCTGACAGCACATTTTGTCTTCTACAGAAGAAAGTCATACAGGTTGGGACTAACATGAGGGTGAGTAAATGAGTTTTCATTTTTTGATGATTTATCCCTTTAAAGCAACATGCCAAAGAGAGATGGTGAGAGAAAAACAGAAGGATTAAAGACATTTTTGGCATACGTTCTTTTAAGACAAATCTCAGAGCAGTATTTTCACAATTCTCTGAGCAACCACATGATATAGGTGCATTGCTGTAACACAGAAACGAAAATGGAGACAAGGTGGATCAACTCCATTCTGATCTAGCATTCACTGATCTTTGGACTAGCTGCTGTCGAGAGCCCCTTCGTATCCTGCTCACTGCACTTCCATCTATTATAAATGCGGTGCCAGGGGTTCACAGGCAGCGCTACGAGGCAATGTCAGACAAAGAGCGGGCAGAGAGAGAGGCGAGGGGGAGAATCGCAAAACTGTTATTAGCAAATGTGGCTGCAGTCCAAGCTAGACACAAAGGGGAAATTATCGGCAATCTCCGAGTCAGTTCCTCTCCCTGTCTCTGCTCCTTGCTTGGATAATAAAGTCGGCACATTATCTAAACTAATGTGTTTATATCTCCACCCGCATCTAACAAAGCAGCATTTCTCCCTCACCCTCTCTATTTTTGGGGTTGAAATTATGATGGTTTTTCGCTCATACAAATAGATTTTAATTAAAGCATTTTGGCTTTCATCAGATGTTGTTTGAAGTTCTACCTCTTGATGCAAAACCAATCTCTCACCTGCACTTCTCTCACTCTCTCCCTACACAGCATGCGCTGATGACTAATTAGCCACTCGAACGACCCAGCAAAGAGAGGCTCTTTATTCAGTTAATTTGCTGATGGGATGCGTGTGTGTGCATCTGTTTATTTGTATGTAAGATTTTGTGACTAAGAGCAAGAGTATTGAGTTAAAGTGTAGTATGTATAGAGGAGACCGTGGCTAGTTGTCCCATGGGCTATATCTCAGTAACGCTAAGATTTGGAGTCAAAAGTCAAATTGCACAAATATGTGTTTTTTCTAGCAGAGGTTTTGCATGTTGGTTTCAAACACCTAGTTAAAAATCTTCTTAAATTAGGATAATTTTTATGAATTCTACCCAAAGCAAATTTTCACACATCATATTTTTGCTGTAGCTCTTGACGACAAGCGAATGTAATCAAACCACACTGGCAGATTTTTTTACCGAAATGCTTAACTGTGTTCTTAGGACCAAGGTATTTTTCATGTAAGTCAGCATGTTATCAAATTTTTTGGGGGCTAACCAGAACCCATATTTTGATCTGATAAACCTACAATGTGTAACGTCAAGATTGTTTTTACTCTCGAAAAGAATCATGCCCAGCTCAAGAACCCTTTATAGTGAAAATGTTTTTTGACAAGTAGAGGATTCTTTGATGAACCGAAGGTGCTGCAAAGAACCATTAATGAATCTTTCTTCAAACACATTAAACAAAACATTTTATGAGTGCATGTGAGAACAAAAATAAAGTCCTATCCCGTAAACCTGCCCCAAGTTCTGGCATTGTTACACTGAATAGAACACAAGCATCGTCAATGATCTGGCAGTGAAATCTGTCTATAATGTGCTATTATTACCTCCCCTGCAATGTTTGTAACAATATCCCAGGGTGCTGCATTAACTCTAATATGTCCCCCAGACCATAACCATCCTCCTGCAAGATTGGCATTCTTTTTCATTTGTTGAAGGGCTTTTTGCCCTGTCTGCACACCAGAACATTCATTTATATATATTACCTCGGTAATGACACAACAATTACCAAGAAACCCTTGGAGACTTCTTGCGCCAAGTGACATGCTCTCGCCATCAACCTCAGGAAGTGTTGCAAAATTCTATTGCCCATAAGGACCTCCCTCCAGGATCTGTTTGTCCATACACAGAGATGTGTAGACATCGAGACCGAGCTGCCTACAATTTTACAGTCAGAGGCATATCCTATCTGTCCCAATGACATGTTAGCCATCATCACAGCAGGGTTGACATCAGATTCATCTGAGGCCCACACTGTCTTGGATAGGCTTTCACGGATCTTGCACAGCTTTTCAACCATCTCTCTGTTTGGTCCCTGCACCTCACTGGCTTAGCTCAAGGAGGGGAGCTGTCGCTGCTGTTCTGGTGCTGGAGTGTGGGGGTGAGTGATGGTGGGGAGGCTGTGACAGGGGTCCTGGGAGGGGTAAGTGAGTGTGTAAGAAAACAGCTGTCACACACACACCGAAGCCTGAGTCTCTTCACTTCATCTACTGTCATCGTCCCATCCCCCTGCACCACCGCGCTTGGATTGCTGACATTTAGACAATACAGTTACAGCAAGGAGCAGTGCACAGCTTGTTATTTTCTGTGGACCAGTGCATGTGTGTCTGTTTTTGCAAGGGCTTGCTTGTTATGTAGTTGGCCAATTGATTAGTGGCCATAAAACCAATGAACTACAATCGCTTACAAGCTTACTTCCTAACAAATGCCCCAACAAAGCATGAAGAAGAGTCCCAATAAAAC
This sequence comes from Myxocyprinus asiaticus, assembly GCF_019703515.2. Classification (NCBI taxonomy): domain Eukaryota; kingdom Metazoa; phylum Chordata; class Actinopteri; order Cypriniformes; family Catostomidae; genus Myxocyprinus; species Myxocyprinus asiaticus. Next base: position 29,711,154 of record NC_059354.1, read on the forward strand.
AGTTAATAGCCAATAGAAAAGCTCTTATGTGAAAAATAAACAATATTGTGATACAATACTGAGCGGCTACTACATGTCCCTTTGATCTCGCTTGTAGTGCTCCACCTCAAAGCGAGCCTAGTCAATAAACGACCACTTTCATCACAATCTCCGTCTCACAAAAGAGATATCAGCAACTTGTATAGAGTCTATAGAGACACGCATCTGAAAATGCTACCCAGTCCTTCCCACAACCCATCAGTCTCTCTTAACTGCAACATTTAAACAACAAACGATCACTGCGAAAGTATTTGTGTGCTGCTCACCACAAAGTGCAAACAAGGTGAGGAAACACTGGGATAACCCAAGACAAATAAAAGAATCCCACTGCTTCCACTGGCCTCCCCGATCCCTTCATACACTTCTTGTGTTTGTACCACTACCTACAGCAGACTTGCCCCCAGCCCCCTCCTAATCAGTGGTCTGTGATGGAGTGACTTTTTTCAGACTCTCCTGCTGTGTAATAGCCCTCTTCTTTCCCTATTTCCACACCTGTGTCATCCCTCCGACACCCTCCTACACTTCAACCTCCCCCTTTTTGCCAAAACAATGTGCTTCTCCGGAAAACACACACAAACACACACTCTTTAGGATGGCAAGGCAATTAGCACCTGGGCACCACTCCTTGGTCCCCTCTGTCCCACTTCAGGCCAGCCATTCTGATAAACACAGATTATAAAATGAATTATTGGCACAAACACATGTGGGAGATAAAAATGCTGACAGCTGTTAGCAGGGACAAGACAGATATGCTCTTTTAATATGGGTGGATAATTTAATCCTGTTTCCCTTGGCCCTTGGCCACTGGTGCAGTGGATGAACAGAGTGGTTGGCAGCTCATTGCAGGTAATTTGTTAATTCAGGGGCCCCGTCTTCCAAGATGCAGCATTTGTTTTGCTAAGGAAAATGAAACCTTGTCAGTATACAGTAGCTATACCAACTAAGATGTAAAAGATGCTACAGGCAATCTGGTATGCTGAAGTCAAAGGACATGAGGAAAACGTTTTACTTTGTAGGCTGAGAATCAAATGTCTTGTTAGTGAGCATGTAGTTACAGGGTGTACTTACACATTTAAGATCAGATGCTTTCAACTTATCTTTGTGTTTGAGCAGCGGAGATCGATCCAAAATTGTTTGTAATTTTAGTAAAAAATATGATGCTCGAAGCCTGAAACGCCATTTGACATTCTTCGGTGACACGCTAATGACCACCTGTCATCGAATTCTTTGCTGCTGCTTTTGCTGCATTGCCGTGGAAGACGAAGAGATGGGTTATATGGATATGAGCTGAATATCAGTCATTAGGAGAGCCTTGGCAACACTTTCAAAATTATCAATTTAAAGATCTCTGTAATATCCGGCCTCTGCCAAAACAGACACCAAAGTCCCATAGGAAAACAATGCAGAGTTTGCCATGTGTTGCATGGTGAAATTAAAATGTGCCTCGCCAGGGCTGCAGTACAATGACTGAAAACTAAAAAAGGCCAATTACTCACTGAGGATGGTGTCCTATTAGCGAACTGGAAAAACTGGACACTCAGTGACGAATGGGCCATTGCAAATAAGCCTGAGGCTCTGGCAGCTCGACTGCCTAAACGTTCTCATGGCCAGATTTACTGAGCGGCTTTTTAGCGGAAGAAACCTTTGCCCCAGATTTCTCTGTAGAGAATACAAGAATTGGTTTTGTGTCCTGCATTTACATATAGGTTTCATTATTGTTGTGGTTGCCTGGGAACCAGATGATATTTAAATCCCTCATGTACATCTGCAAATGTAATTCGCATGGCTTGTAAGGGAGGCACAAGCTCTGATTCAGCAGGCTTACACTTCAGATGTAGTCACCGGCTTGTCATCAAGTTCAAAATCACATCTGCATTCCAAAGGGTCATTCTTCTGGAAACAACACAACTCGATCGCAAAAAAGTCACATTTTATATCATGAACAGCAGTGTGAAGTACTACTACTTTATTGTGGCATCTCAAATTGTTCATCATAATTGGAAATAAATTATTCTGGCTAATTTATACATACTGGGCAAACATGCTTCTTTTAGTTAACCTAAAAATGAGGACGAAATGCACTGATGTTTCTGTTCTACTAAGACATTCATGTGGTGATATTTCTCCTGTTCGTGCAAATTCCTGAAAAACTTGACCTTTACTAACTTGACAAGTCAAAGAGTGTTGATGAGTGTTAAAACTAATGGACATGACTTTGGATGTGGTTTAGGTGTCACATTATGTATTTTCCTCAACAAACTAATTTTGCATGTAAACACTGCATGTAGTGTAAACGCAGGCTTTGTTCGCCTACAGCATTTTAGCTCCTTTAGAAGAAAAAAGTTCAATGGCTTTGTCCACTGTATATAGATTAAGCTTCACAATGAAAATATTCTACATTTAAGTTCTGCATAGAGTGGCATGCAAAAGTTTGGGCACCCCTGATCAAAATTTCTGTTGCTGTGAATAGCTAAGCGAGCAAAAGTTGGCCTGATTTCCAAAAGGCTTAAAGTTAAAGATAACACATTTCTTTAATATTTTAAGCAATTTTACTTTTTTACATTCATCTTTTACAGTTTCAAAATAACAAAAAAGGAAAAGGGCCCGAAGCAAAAGTTTGGGCACCCTGCATGGTCAGTAATTAGTAACACCCCCTGGCAAGTATCACAGCTTATAAAGCTTTTTGTAGCCAGCTAAGTGTCTTTCAATTTTTGTTTGGGGGATTTTCGCCCATTCTTCCTTGCAAAAGGCTTCTAGTTCTGTGAGATTCTTGGGCCGTCTTGCATGCACTGCTCTTTTGAGGTCTATCCACAGATTTTCAATGATGTTTAGGTCAGGAGACTGTGAGGGCCATGGCAAAACCTTCAGCTTGCGCCTCTTGAGGTAGTCCATTGTGGATTTTGAGGTGTATTTAGGATCATTATCCTGTTGTGAAGCAATCCTCTTTTCATCTTCAGCTTTTTTACAGATGGTGTGATGTTTGCTTCCAGAATTTGCTGGTATTTAATTTAATCCATTCTTTCCTCTACCAGTGAAATGTTCCCCTGTGCCACTGGCATCAACACAAGCCCAAAGCATGATCGATCCACCCCCGTGCTTAACAGTTGGAGAGGTGTTCTTTTCATGAAATTCTGCACCCTTTTTTCTCCAAACATACCTTTGCTCATTGCGGCAAAAAGTTATATTTTAACTTCATCAGTCCGCAGGACTTGTTTCCAAAATGCATCAGGCTTGTTTAGATGTTCATTTGCAAACTTCTGACACTGAAATTTGTGGTAAGGATGCAGGAAAGGATTTCTTCTCATGACTCTTCCAAGAAGGTCATATTTGTGCAGGTGTTGCTGAACAGTGCACCACTACTCCAGAGTCTGCTAAATCTTCCATAAGGTCTTTTGCAATTAAACAGGGGTTTTGATTTGCCTTTCTAGCAATCCTACAAGGAGTTCTCTCTGAAAGTTTTCTTGGTCTTCCAGACCTCAACTTGAACTCCACCATTCCTATTAACTGCCATTTCTTAATTACATTATGAACTGAGGAAATGGCTACCTGAAAACGCTTTGCTATCTTCTTATAGCCTTCTCCAGCTTTGTGGGCATCAATTATTTAAATTTTCAGAGTGCTAGGCAGCTGCTTAGAGGAGCCCATGGCTGCTGATTGTTGGGAAAAGATTTGAGGATATTTGCATCACCTGGCCTTTCCAAACGATGATTGTGAACAAGCCATAGCCCTAACAAGCTAATTAAGGTCTGAGACCTTGGTAAAAGTTATCTGAGAGCTCAAATCTCTTGGGTGCCCAAACTTTTGCATGGTGCTCCTTTCCTTTTTTTCCACTGTTTTTTTAAATTGTACAAAATAAAAATAATACACGAATATTGCTTAAAATGTCGAAAAGAATGTTTCATCTTTAACTTTATGCCTTTTGGAGATCAGTTCATCTTCTACTCACTTAACTATTCACAGCAACAGAAATTTTGGCCAGGGGTGTCCAAACTTTTGCATGTTATGTTGAGCAAAGCTCATATTTTTCTGTGATATCAGTGTATTAGCCCCTGGAGCAAAGCCGCAGGTCCTCTACTATGAGAGATGCTTGAGGTTTTTTTATGTTTAGTGGCCTGTCTGCCTGCCAAACCTGTGAATAAGGAAGTCTGAGTGCACTGTTACGTAATGACTGCCATGCCTAATATGAAGACATTGACAGCAGTTTAAACCATAATGTCTTGGATATCTGTGTACTAAACTTGACCTTGCTCAAATATAGAATAATGGAATCACTGGCCCAGTACCAATGCCAAGAGAAGGATCTATTTTTTTATTCACCAATCCTTTAGACCCAACAAATCTAACAGGGGCAGTCAAGACAAAGTCATATTTTAGAAAGTCAAATATGCTTTTGCTAATAGTGTCTTCTGGAACTGTGGATCTGAAAACAAAAGAATGGGCCACCCAAGAGTAATGAGGATGAGATTTTCATTTTACCTCTCATTATAGTTGTCTGGCCCAGAACAAAAAATGTGGTATCTTGCTACTTAATGCTCTTTTCATCAGGAGCAAGTCATCTGTCTGCCTGATATCTATCATGTTTCTAATCTTGGAGTATTATATATTGATGAGGGTAATGCCTGGAGTCATTCTCCTGATGTGGCTTCTGTTCGTAACTCCCGTTGAGTGATTTTTATTTTCTTCTCATCCCAGCTTTGTTCACATCTGTTCAGAATAAATTTTATGTAACTCCATTGTGGAATAAGATGCTTAACACAAGACAGCTTCTAAGTGCTTGAAATGCCCTCTTCTTCTAGTTGGCCATGAAAAGCACCATGCAAATATAATGCAATAGACCATGCAAATATTAATTCTTAAATATATAAATATTTATTAATTACAATTTCTAATTTAATAAGAGCCCTGTTTTTCTGGCACAAAATCAATGAGGTTTCAAAAAAATGAGTGACAAGATCATATTTGAACAGATAAATCTGTACTAAATATGACCAAACAATTATAAAACAAAAACATAATAAGGAACAGCATTTAAATAGATATTCTGCTATAAAAATGATGCTAAGTATGAGAGAGGGACGATGAGGATGAACAGATTCACTAGAATGAGAGAGGACCATTCAGAAGGGTGTGCTTGACTATTGCCCCATCTCGCTCAGTAATAAAGCTGCATGCGCAATACAAAAGCTGGTTTACAAGCTAAAAAGAAGCTTGTTGCTGGAAAAGCACTAAAGGTCATGCTACTAGTCGCACCGATATTTCTTGTTAGTTATTCTCCAACTCTGGTACAGCGCACTCTCTAGATAAACTAAGCTTAGCTTTGGGTTTCAGATTAGTGTAAACTCCATGTATCCATTACCGTGTGTCAATATTTACACTCTCACACAAAGCTAATTACATGTTAACCGTGTAATGCGATTTGCAAATTTGTTTTGAAATCCTTATCCTTTCCCTGCCCTCCATTTTCTTTCCTAGTCTTGCTTCTTGCTTTTTCCAGCTGCGCCTTGTGAGAGAGGGCCTCCACAGTGCAATTCCTGTTCCTGTGTCTCTCTTTGGCTGGTAAACACAGACCAGCTCCACTGGGAAATGAGAGGAAACAGACAGACAGGAACCCGGCCAGAGATGAGCACAACAGGCTTGGCAGCTGTTTCCATGGCAGCCACACTGTTGGGTTTCGAATTTTGAAAAGACAACGGGCTTGGGATGTTATTGTGTATTCCCTGTATCAGAAAGACATGTTTTCCTGTTTCATTATCAAGTGAGCACCAGAGCACTGAGACCAGAGTCTGTGGAAGTGTTTAAAGGAATAGTTCACCTAAAAATTTTAATTATCTCATCTTTACTCACCCTCATGCCATGCCATGTGGATGCGTTTCTTTCTTCTGCAGAACACAAAAGACATTTTTTAGAAGAATATCTCAGCTCTGTAGGTCCATACAATGCAGGTGATGGTGGCCAGACATTGAAGGTCCAAAAAGCACATGAAGGCAGCATAAAAGTAATCCATTCGACTCCACTGATTAAATCCACATCTTCAGAAGCGATATGATAGGTGTGGCTGAGAAACAGATCAATATTTAAGTTTTATTTTTTACTATAAATCTACACTTTCCCTTTCTTTTTTTCTTTTTGTTGACTCACATTCTTTGTGCATATTGCCACCTACTGGGTATGGAGAATTAATAGAAAAAAGGACTTAAACACTTTCTCACCCACACCTATCATATCGCTTCAGAAGATGTGGATTAAACGACTGGAGTAGTATGGATTACTTTTATGCTGCCTTTATGTCCTTTTTGGAGCTTTGAAATTCTGGCAACCACTTACTTGCATTGAATGGACCACAAGAGCTGAGATATTCTTTTAAAAATCTTTGTTTGAGTTCAGCAGAAGAAAATCACACACATTTGGGATGGCATGAGGGTGAGGAAATGATGAGAGAATTTTCATTTTTTGGCTGAACAATCCCTTTAAGTTTGAAAATGTCCACATAACTGTTCAAATATTTTGTTGCATTTCTTTGCACTGAATAGAAAGGTTTTAGTCATCTAATATAGCCAATGGAAGTCATCTAACCATTTTTGGTGAGAAAATAAAAGCTAATGAAAATATCTGGCAGATTCGTCACCCAGTGGGGGAGTGCAGGGGTTGGAAAGCATTCATTAGCCATAGGTGTGAAAGTTTATATGCTTTATATGGCACAGATATAATGTTGGTGGAACATTAGGGCGCCATTCGGGTTTATTACATAACTGAGAGGTTTATTATGACAAGAATATTTGTGAGGTCAGCTTAAGTATGCCTCCTAATGAAAAAGGAAATATGGACCGTGGCCATCCACTCCATCAAGACACTTAAAATATTAATAAGCCATTTATCTATGGACACATGTCCCATTTTTCTACAATATACAGAGTGAGTTTGCATGTAATGCGGAACAAAGAGCATTGCTAATCATGCAAGATGATAACCAAACTTTATCTGTACACTACCCTTACAGGCAGGATTACTTAAAAGATGGATGTAACAGCAAGTTAATAACAAGCAATTAAATCTAACTGAGAACACTGACAAACCTGGCACCAAAGATCACCAAGCCAGCATAGACTTAATGTATGAAATATGTAATAATACAAATATACAGAGTTGTGGAGTATGCATTCATTTAACAGCTAAGTGTTATCCACTGCAAACCCACTGTTCATCATTAGTAAATAATTACATATGAAACTGCACTTCAGTTAGGGGTTAGCAGAATATGGACAGCAGGGCTACCATTAAAGGGACAGTTCACCAAAAAATGGAAATTCGTCATCATTCACTCACCTTCATGTTGACTTTCTTTGATCTATGGAACACAAACTCTTTGACTTTCTTTCTACTGTGGAACACAATAGGACATTTTAGGCAGAATGTTTGCTTCAGTCACCAATCGCGTTCATTGCATATTCTTTTTTCCAAACAATAATAGTGAATGGTGACTAAGGCTCAACTTTAGTGTTCCACAGAGGAAATGGGTTACAAATGAGTTTGAAACAACATGATGGGGAGTACAAAACATAATTGTAATTTTTTGGGTGAACTATCCTCTCAACTGAACTGTTATATATCTGAGATTTTGTATTTTTTTATTTTTAGTTGTTCTGTAAGCCTTATAGGCCAGACCCTTCTCATACAGGCCTGGCACGGTATCAGTTCCATGTTTCATCAAAGCTAATGAGAGAGTAAATGGTGACTTCAAGAGATGCGAGGGACACCTTCAATAATTTAGGATTTCCAGTGAAAGACAGTGTCTCCAGATTTCTCCATCTGCATCAAGCCGCACAAAGAGACTTTAAGTCTGACATAGTGCAGCTGCAGCTAATGAATACCTCCATTTAAATATGGAGGCGGCGGCTTGGGTGCCAATCAGCCTTTGGGTGTGCTTGTATGGGGCTGATGAGAGCTATTTCTGTGAACACAAACACTGCTTTAACTCTTTTTAAAGTATTTTAAATACTTTTTAAAGTATTGTGCAACTTTTTTCACAAAAAGGGACAAAGAAGATGTGAAAGAACAGAAAAGGCACTATGGTGTCTCTCAATAACTTCATAAGCAAATGTTTGTGAAAGAAATAATGCAGCATTGATCCTGTTTCCACATGACCACAGTCACTATTAACACTGCTTAAACTCAATCTAGAACACCTGATGAATTTTCAGAGGGAGCACAGATGAACTTGTTTTGAGAGGAGAAAAGAGAACTAGTGCAGTTGTGATTTGACTGAACGAAGTGAAGTCTGTGTGATGGCTAATTCCAATTTGCTTAAACAAGATTGGGTAGACGAGACACATTTTTATTGCTTTTTTTTTTAAATATTGTGTTAAATATGAGTAGCATTCACGTTATGATACCTTTGATTGCCTGGTCAGATATACTAGGGGAAAGTCTGTGAAAGTGACTGATTTAGCAATGTGAATTATAGGGATAGTTCACCCTAAAATGAAAATTCTGTCATCATTTACTCACCCTCATGTTGTTCCAAACTCATCTGACTTTCTTTCTACAGAGGAACACAATAGGAGATGTTAGGCAGAATGTTAACCACCATTCACTTTTATTGGTTCTATTTCCATACAGTGAAAGTGAATGGTGACTGAGGCTGTCATTTTTTCGAACATCTCCTTTTGTGTTCCCGAGAAAAAAGAAATTCATGCGAGTTTGGAAAAACATGAGGGTGAGCAATAGGGCCAGAAATTAAGGGGGGTCTTGGCAAAAATTCTTCCAAAACCCAAAATGTGGGGGCAAAAAATTTCCCCATAATAGTTCCTCTGCTTTATATTTGTAACATATGATGTAGTTCTTTATAGTCTATTCTAGGCCTAGTTATACATAATATAGAATAAAATATTGAGTTAATGCTGATTTAATTTAATGGGTAAGAAATAATATACAGTATTCTCACTCTAATTATTCAGATGAAAAATGAATTGTAAATTAATGAATTAAATTTAAGTATTAAAAAAATGAAAGGAAGACATGACACACAGAATATCTTTTTTGTTTAGAATAAAATAAGCCCTCATAAAAGTGCAAATGTGCCCGAAAATCAAAATCAGGGGGCAATTACTGACCCTTAATGGAAAAGTTAATTTCTGACACTGGTTAGCAAATAATGACAGATTTTTATTTGGTATTTTTGGGTGTACTATCCCTTTAATGCTCTTTACAAATCACATCTTACATATTCCTTCCAAATATGACAAAGAAAAACACGCTCTGTGATATGATACAGCAATGAGACAAGCACAATAATGGAAAGAGTGGGAAAAGCAAGATGTGAATGAGTCCTCACCATAGATGTGCCAAATGGGGGATAATCCCACTGACAAAGGCAGTTAGACTGCAGGCTGGTAAGAGGCAAGCTGAGCCTCAGAAAACCGCTCTTCTTCTTCCTTTAACTGGATTTGCAGAGCGAGGCTGCTGTTTATCTGTGTACGGGGTCGGCTAATGGCCACTTGCTGGCGGCACTGGGGTAATCTAATCAGGATACAGTGATTTTCATTAAATCGCTCGGGCGGGATTATTCCCCGTCACAAGCCGATTGAAAGGGGACATTTTTAAATGGGGTTAACAGCTTGTTATAAGATTGGAGAGCCTAAGAAAGGGATACTAGTGATGGGGGGGATTGTAATGTGCTGGACGGCAGGCTAATCTTCATTACTCAATGCAAATATTATGCCACATGGGTGGGGGGATACAACACAAGGAGACAAAAGAGAACAAGAGGAAGAACACGAAGAAACAAAAGGGAGCTGGCTGCAGGGGCGGCATCAGTGAATTTTGATTGTTGGAGCTGAAGAGGTGCTAAATCGTTGACAGGGGGAGCTGAGCTTTGGTCAATAAATATCTGCAAAACCCGGCATGCCAAGCAATTTTATTAATAGCCGTTTGCACGTGGTGATAACAGAAGTGAAATCTCTATGCTGCAGCCTCAATAAAAGAGGCAACACACTTTCAGTGTTGTTTTTAGCTTTTTACTGTACTGTCTGAAGTACAGGCACAGCAAAACAGTGTACCCTTATTGAGGGTCTAGGGGACATGCTCCCCCGGGAGAATGGCACTAAAGCATTTAATTCTGGTGACTTTAGGATTTTTAAATTTTCACAAGTATATATATCTTGTGTAGGAATAAATGTAACTATGGGCTACAAAGCATCGATGAAAGACTTATTCACACAGCACATCCAGCACTAGTTAAAGTTTCTCAAAATCAGCTACCTTTAAAAAAATAAATAGCCTGCTGTGGCAGGACCATGGTACAGTGAAGGTATCAGATGGTAATACTGTGGTACATTGATGTACACCATGGTATTTACATAGTACTCCAATGTACATGTAAAAAAACATACAATGATACTTTTTGATTCCTGTTTGGTTGGAAAAATGGCTTTACCTTGAGTTGTTCAAAAGCTGCACATGCAGGCGTTGAACTTAATAAAGACATTATTCATCGCTGTCAAACGAAGGATGCACTTTAAGGTTTTGATTCAAAACATCTCCGTCACCATTTGAATGGGGAGAGACGTAAACTGACACCTAAATGTCGCAAAACTGTCTGTGACTTCTCTTAAAAAACAGGCCATTTTCATCATAATAAACTCCACAAATTGTTCACTCCAATGGGATTGTTGAGTGTAAAACATGTTGAAGATTAGTGGACAGGTGGCAAATTCATTAAGTTATGCACTGTTTCCTCACAAAAGCAGTTTATATATTCTTGTATCTTGTCTCCTCGCCAGAGGACTGCCATAAGAATGTCTATGGGACCGCTGCGTTATGCTTTTTGTGCTAACTTTGCAGGCTCTCTTGGTAGAAGGGTTCTAGTTGTTACAAAGCAGGGTCTGTGGTTGCTAGGTTACGGGGGCTGCTCCACCATTACTGAGAGAGAGTTGTAGTGGATTGCGCTTAATAAAGTTTCAACAGTTATGTTTACCTCCTCATCTGCTCTGTGTATCATGACAGTAAATATGTCATGTGTATTTTGTTGATTCATGTTTTTCATGTCTTTTATTTTGAAAAGTTTAGTTCCTGTTTCATGTCATGTGTTCCCTAGTCATGTGATTCCTGTTTCCCTCCATGTTCATGTGTCTTGTTTTCATTGGTACATTGTCTTGTTATCTTGTTAAGTCAAGTCGAGTCAAGTCAAGTCAAAGTTAAGTTAAGTCAAGTTCATGTTTATGTTTTGTTTAGTTCATGTTTATAGTTAGGGTTATTGGATTTCACTTTTGTTAATAAAATTGCACTTGGGTTCTTCACTCCATCGTCATCGTCTTTGTCACTGCCAGCACCAGCAGCATTGTTACAAAATATTCCACTTGATTGTTTTCTGTTCCATTTATACATTTCTGTTTTTACGGAGTGAGAAACGCTCCAAATGATACAGTGCGTGAGCTGTCTGAACGATTCGGACCATTCTGGTAAACGGGCGACAGAAATAAGGGACACGGGGCTAAAATATTGTCAGCAAAAATGTTTCTTCATACAGTCTTCATAAAGAGGATTATCTGCTGGCTGTTACAAACATTTGCTGGGGGTGCCATGGACTTTCTTGGGGAGGCTAAAGCACAAGCTAGCTTCTCCCTAGTGCCGCCTCTGACTGGCTGTCAAGTAGCGAGCTGGAAATGAGGGGCTGAGCTGGAGGGTTTTTTTTCATAAGATGCATGGACCTCTGGGTATTGTATAGGGTTCCTGTTATCATACTGTAACAGGCAAGAGACATGACTAATAGGCCAAGTTCTCAGAGGGAGTCAATTTCAGCTGCAGTCCCATTATATAAAGGTCCATACCCCTAAGAGACGTAAAGAGGGGTCTTTATTTCAAGTTGGAATTGTGGAATGGTAAAGTAGTATCTCCACTTGGTTGTCTGTGCCCAGCTAAAACACAGCAATGTTCTGTCAAAGATTCTTCTTGTTAAATAACTTGATGACATATCACCCAAATCCTTGCAAACACGGTCCCACCAACCTCATATTAAAAGCAAGAGTTCTCAAGGGAAGTTTAAATTTCAGTTGTGGATATTAATGGACTGTCTTGTCTTAATCTTGATCTATGTATTTGTCATAACTATTAAGCAGACTAGTAGAATAATGCTCAGTGTTGGAGTACTTGAGAGCTGCTTATTTCCCTGTATTTCTGGGCCTCCTTCAGCACTTGTGCACTATGCATTACGAGCGGGAAGCTACATGGAGAGAAACTAAAAGCACCCTGGTGTGATGACTCTAGCACTGGTGTGAAAGGGTAGTGTTCTCTTTTTCTCAGTTATGTCACTGCATTGGCTTCATATACCAAGGACTTCAGGTTCACTGTGTTAGCCCTCTTTACATTGTCTGCCTCACTCTGCAGTATGGAGCCCCAGCCAAGGACTCAGCAGGTGTGCTCAGTACCCCTATCCCACTGTGGGGACTATCTGTCAGGCTTCCCTTCTTTCTCTTCTCTACTGTGCAGTATTAAAACCATGGGAACTGCACATCTAGACAAGGAACAGCAGGGGAGAAGTGAAGAGGCCAATCTTATTCAATGGTCTTAGAGTCATAGTGACTCTGATAAATGGACCGTTCTTCTTTGCTAAATAAGATGCAATACCAGTGCTGCTAAATACAGTACAGGTTCATTTGATATTGCACTTCATTGCAGTGACCTCAATGTATTTAAAGTAGGGTTGTCACAATACCAACTTTTCAGTACTTGATACCAATACTCTTTTATTTTATTTTTATTTTTATTTATTTATACATTTCAATTTCATAACAATTTCATTACATTTTTAACAAAATAAAAAAAACATCATATTTTAAGTTTTATTAATTTAATTTAGTTAAAATTTACACAATTCAATTTGAATAAATGTTGTTATAATATTGAAATGCGTTCTTTTTTAAAATAGACTTGAGTGTACCAATGAAATTTCACGATCCTTGATACTTATTTCAATAGCATAGCAAAAAACAAATATTTTATATTTGTTTTAGCAACAGTATATTGGAACACACTCCTTTGTTTAAAAGTCTAATATTAATGGAAATATTAATAAATAAACAATAGGATGCATTTATTTAAGTTCTTTTAGGTATATAACAACATTATTCAATTATTTCAATTAAACATTCAGAAACTGAAAAGAGTAATCAAATGTAAAATAAAATTACTACTTAAATTACTGGCATAGTCTTCTTCACTGCACAACTATTAGATATAATACGTCAATATCAATATACACAACATTAAAATATATTATAATATATTAATATTACAGACAATAGGAGTGAGTAGTTTTCTCTTTTTATTGTTATTTGATATTTTGTTACTTAAAGTAAATTGATTGCTCTTCACAGAGTACTAGCACACATAACAGCATTTAAAAGTAGCCACACCTGCAGTTAGATTTGAGTCGGTACCCTGTAATACCAGTGCTGTAGAAAGACTGGTATCGTTATATATGTTTTAAATGTATGGACTTGGTTCCAAAGTACAGTGTACTTTTAACATCTCTAATTCCAAGCTTGAAACCTTAAAACCGGTGTGACCACTGCTTGGACAACAGTGTTTCCTCATGCTATATATAACCCTGGGTGATTCTTTGTACTAAACCACAGGATGTGAGCAACAGGGAGAATGAGACAGCATTGACAAGGAGCCCTGACAGAGAGGAAACACGCTACACATATCTGAGCTTCCTGTCCCATGCGAGTAGCATGCACGATGGCTCGGCCAGCCGGCTGAAAGGAAATGGAAAAGGAAATTGCATAGTTGGGATGCAGGGGTCCATGCTTTGCTGCAGACGCTATGATAGTGCCTTGACTTGAAGCAGAGAGAAGTTATGTAACCCTGCTAGGCCTCCATGCTCGGCTGCAATCCTGCTGATGAGCACGCATAAAAAGATCGGCCCAGACACATTTTCTGGCCAGAGTAAGCATGGACTAGTGCAGGCACGCTACCCTTAGGGGCATGGATATGGTAACCTGTCCAATCTCCAACTTAGCTGCTGGATTAGGCTGCACTGCTGGACAAAGGCAGTTATGATAACAAGAATTCAAGACCCCCTCCCAATCCGGCAGCTGCCCCACCAGTCTTTGTGCTGCAGGGATTTTTCACGCACGAAAGGCTCCAAAACAAAATGAAGAATGCAGATTAGCAAAGCCGCTTAAAAAATTAAACAACTTGCTCGAGCCTGTTCGTAAGGCTCAACTCCAAAAGATAGGAGAAGGCAGGCCATTTCTGGTTTGGATGATAACTGACTGCAAGGATTTCCAGCCCAATATCTCAGTGCCGGGATAGGCTTCCCAGTTAATTGCCATCGCTCACTTAAGTGCATGTAAATAGCTTTTTCATCCGTGCATCTGTCCTCTTTATAATTATCCTGCAGTGTGGTAATTACACAGACATGCACAACTGGTATTTAATGGGACAACAAACTTCTTTGCTCTTTTCTAGTCTTCATTCCCTTCCGCTGACATGTGAACACAAATTCTGTCTTTGAAAGTCTGGGCCAATTTACAGAAATCACAGTATTGCTATTTACTGAATGCTTCACAAGAATATAAGCTGGAGTGATGAGGATGTTGTCTATCACGAGTAGAGATTTAGGGCTATGACTACTGCTATAACAAAATTGAAAAATCCATCTCTCAGCCTTTGTTGATCTAGATGTCTGGAACTACAATGATTACTCATTACTGATGTGAACAGGAGACTCTATAATCAAGCAATACCCTCAAATAGCTTTTAAAACACTGGCTAAAAGCGTAAGTGTATCATAGACACCTCAAATCAGATGTCTGTTTCACCGATACCTCCAATGATCTGATACTGCTTCTGTGCATGCTTAGAAAATGTAATCAGGAGCCGCTGCTGTGTTGTGACGTCTCAATTCTTCCGGGCTATCCTGTTTTCTCCACGTGGCTATCAGCCCAGCTCATCTCTCTAACAACAGACACAAAGCCCTGCCACTCTACCAGTCAGCCATAAATGGAGTGAGGTGGGTGAAGTGGGAGGGAGCATTTGAACATGAACTAATACATAAAACCTTTTTTTTGTTGCATCAAACCACAGACCACTAGCAGGTGATTCTTAACGATGATGAGACTATGTCTGGGTGAAATTCCTGTCCCTGTGAGTGGGACTAGTGTCGTAAGTTTTATTAAACAATAGAGGTCTTGGTACCAATATATATCAAATAATCTCTGCAAAGATTCTCATTACTTGTTATATCAGTGTCACCCTAAAAAACATAGACTCAAAAATCTCCGCCCATTATCTCTTCAAGCGTCTATCATTCATGCATGCAGACACGCACACAAAGACACCTACGCAAATCCTGCCCACACACTCCCAGCGAAAGAATGACCTCATCCACTACCTCCTCCCTCCTCCATGTACTCTGGAGCAGCTGGGCCAAGAGTGAGGTCACCTGAGACGGCGAGGGCCCGCCCCATCTGACTCACTCCCACACAGCCTTTTACTGTGATGGCACTTTGAACCCAATTACCAGCATCTGACAAGGCTGCTACAGTGACATAAAAGGAAACCTAACTGGGACTTGATGAATGCCTTTGCAGTCTATTAATTCCTAACTACAATGGAAGCTGCGTAGAGAGAGATCTTTGCCAAGTGTACAAGCTGAATGTGGGCATCCAGTGTTGCGCTTGACTGTGTTGAACTCTGATGCAAGTTTTCCCTCTCTGAGGCTTCCGTGCTCACCCATGAGTTTGGCTTTTTGAAGCCACCATGCTCACAGATGGGGTGGGATGGCTGAATGGCAGGTGCCCCTGCCGCCGTCACACCTGTTTGCACCACAGGGGGCCCCGTGCGGGAGCTTTGGCAACACACCTTGCCAAAAATTCCTCAGCCCTCTCTCATTTCCCCTGATTATCACAAGGTCACAAACGCAATGACAGCATAGTTGATAGGAAGAGGTAGCGATTCTGTGATGGATCGCAGGCATTATCTCATAATTTTACTGGAATCTACAGTGCAGTCGGGCACATTTAGCACTTTGCATTTGACAAAGTAGGTGATCTCATCCTGAATATTGTAGAGCACGAGATGAGTCACAGGCAAAATGTAGAATTGAGCTGTTGGCCTGTCTGAGGATAGCCTGAGGGGGAGGGAGGTGAAAGAGTGGCAGTGTCAGTGTGATGCGCACACGAGTGCAGAGAAGCCTTGTTGAGGGGGTGCAGTGAGTTGGCTAGTCTCTGTTGGGTTTGCACAGCGCAGCGGCCCATGCTTAAAAGCACACACATACAGTGCTTGCTCCACTGAATCTAAGAGGGTAAGAGAGGTACCCAGTAGGCATGTCTTTAAGTGCAGGGATGCTGTGTAGACACACAAATACTAACACAAATCTTTAAACAACATTTCTGATCTGTGTGCTTACCTATGCATTTACATTTTAGCACATACACACACAAACTGGCACTTGAACACAGACAAGCCCCCATTCCAACAGAGCCTGGCTATTCCCCCAGGTATTCCCGGCAACATCACAGATTAAAATAGCAGCCGGCCCACATAGCTGAACACTGGCTCACCCTCCCCTTCAGAGAAGGCAGACTTGCGTTCCCAAAGTCTTTGCTATCTTGACTGCAAACACCTTGCAAATGCTATAATTTCTGCACCCTGATTGCATAGCATTCGCTCTGGATGGTGAGAGTGTTGTAATACCAGGCAGGTGCTTTTAGAAAATGGTGCAAAAGAACTCTGTAATGGCAGAAACACCAAGAAAATGAATAACAGTGTTATGTCTATGACCACTGTTGTTTAAATTATGGCAAGATGATAAAGTCTTGAGAGTTGGGCACAAATAGTGGAAAGTGGGTCTCTGTGTCTCTGCGCAAAAGAAAGAGAGAAAGCTGAATGTCTCAGTGAGCAGGACAAGTACTCCAAGGTCACCAATCCTCAGCAGATGACCCATTTAACAGAGCCATAACTAACTGGAAGGACTAAGAGCAGCACGCTTGTTCTGTCTCCTTCCCAAAAGCACTCAGCAGGACTCTCAGCACACAACCTTCAGGACAAAAGCGTATTTTAGAGTTTAGGTTGGATGTATTGGGGAGGTTATTATGTTGGTAGGGTAGATCTAGATTCTGCTGGAACATAAATGTAAGATCTCAGTATCACTCTTTTTAAAGATAGAGATTATTTTCAAATACAAGAGAAAATAAAAATCAACTGAGCATCTTACTTTTTAAGCTTAATTTTTTTTCAACTTTCCAAAAGTATAATTGCAGTCAGTTATTTGCAGATTTTGAGATTTTTGTAAGCACATTGATTTATTTATTTTTTAAGAAATCAATGATATAGTGAATTTAAGGAATATTCAGTGAAATTCAGCGATACGAATTGGACTTCATATGTGTTTGGTGGAAAAGTGGAGCATGCCAGCAATGGTAAACAGGTGGGTCTCACAGCAGAGCAGATCATAGTCGCCACGAGGAGGGACAGCAGTGCCTGCATTCTTTGCCAAAGCTATATCAGGCATACGGTATGGCACCTGGCACAATTTACAGAGGGTCTGGTCTGCCTAAAATAAAAGGCTTAAAATAAAGGTTAAAACATATCAATGTGGCACCTGCACCAGCTTAGCAGCCATCACCAGGGGCTGTAACCAGAGTAACTGTAACAGTAAGGCTGTTTAGTTGATAAATAAGGAGGATGTTGGCAGTTGTCCATGTGGCAGGAGTGACGTTTGGGGCAGAGAGGAAGCAAAGGCGAGTCTGCAGGGGGGAGTAGTGGAGAACCCCGTCTGTAAACATGGGCTTGGTTTTCTCCACTGAGTTGGTAACAGATGGGGAGGGAGTGGTAAGTGCCGGAAGCCACGAGGACACCTTTTAACGGCACACTTAGAAACTCGCTTTTGAGGAGCAAAACCGCAAATGTTTTCTGACAGTGTTTTACTAGCCTGCAGTGTGCACTTGATGGGGTGGTACTGCCTTCTGAACTGTGCACAACATCAACTCTCTAGTGTGTTTGCGTGAAGCCTCTATGCTCACTGGAGCAAAGAGCCAGGCTTGTACACTCTTCCACACCGCCAGGTTGTACATACACTGGTCCTGTGTCTGGGTGCCAGGGGGGCATCTGCCCTTTTTATTTTCTCCCCATGCAATTACAGGGCAGAGCTATTTGTTAGGCGGAGGGCTTTGCGAGGGTGATGTTTGCCAATCCTGCCTGTAGTTTTAAAGTCTTTTCAGATGACTCGCGTCGAGACTTCAATGCATCTCTCAGCACAAGAATTACACACCACTTTGACCTCCACAAGGATATTTAAACCAAAAATGAAAATTCTGTCATTTACTCACCCTCAAATAGAGTTTTATATATTCCTAGCAGAATGTTAGGGACGGACAGCCTCAGTCACCATTCACTTTCATTGTCAGTCCCTAGCATTCTGCCTTCAGTGTTCCATGGAAGACAGAAAGTAATACGGGTTTGGAACAACACAAGTGTGAGTAAATGATTACTAATCCTCGAGTAAACTATCCCTTTAATTTGCATAGAATATCTAATGTGTATAAACTAATGATTGTTTTCTGAATTTAATGATATGCAGTGTTTCCCCAATATGTCTCTCTCGGCAAGATCAAGCGAGGCGGATACGCTGTCACTCAACCACACGACACTGCGGTTTCCATGTACACTCACCAAACAGAAAGATGACAAATTCCTCGATTAATTTGTTTGTGTCAGTTTTTGCAAGTATCAGAAAGAGCGAGGAGCGCCCACAATGTGTTATGTGGGCAAGTTCAAATTAACGAGTCTTTTTTTATAACAGTATTAGACAATGTCTCCCCATGTAGCAGCACCCGCAGCTCGAAAAATAATCAGGGAAAATTCAGAATAAGATAAAAAGCAGCTCCTCAAGTAAGTCAGGATATAGTTACTAATTTATTGAAGGTTAAAGATAAGCAGAAATACGTGAGTATTGACTGTCAAAGTGGGATAGGCCAGTTGCTTAAAAACAATCCCTCTGTACTGTTGTGTGTGTCATGCAGTTGTAATTTTTCATAGTTCAATCCTACATAGAAAGACATCCGTATGACGAATAATGGTCAGCTTGACAACTAATTTATTAATCTTATCTTTTCTGTTGAAACTGATACTCACAAATGTATGAACTTTTTACCATGGTAACCATAGTTTTATGCCAAAATATCATAGTTATTGCAATTACTGAAATTCATACGGTATTACCTGTGTTAAAAGCTTTCAGAATCTTTCTATCTTTTCCAAACTAAGTTGCCAGCAGTATTTTTATATATACATATTTATTTTCTATTTTATTAACAATAGTTGTAGTCATTATTGTGTTTTTGGCAGAACTATGGTTGCCATGGTTCATGTTTGTAGGGGTTAAAAATATGATTCTTTCAAGTTCAAACTGGATGCAATTGATTTTATCAGTTTCAACAGATTTTTTGTTCTTTATTTCTTCAATTTGAGAGTGTGAATGTTTGTGTACTCTAAAAAAAAAAAAAGTTTTTAACAACATGCTTTTTGAGTCTTTTTTTCAGAGCCCTTTAAGTCTCAAAAGCTCCTAGTAAATAATAAGCACACACACGACAGGACGAACATGAACAACCCAACTATAATGATGAAGTTTGTTTTAAGCTGTTCCTCCACTGACGTGCATAAATATGGGTCCGGCTTTGCGGCCTGGTGGATGTGTGCACAACCTAGGGGAAACAATGGATATGCCTCACGATGCATCTTAATTTGCACAAACTCTTTTGATTTTAATTGATAAATCAAACTTCAAAAACTCAGCAGCAAAGAGGGCCAAAGTTCAAATTGTTTAAACTTTAAGTAACTCTGTAGCAGCAAACTTCACACCATAGAGTTCAGTCCATAGGGGAAAAATGTGAGTTATGCCATGTGAAAAAGCCTTTAGAGTATGAGAGATAATGAGAGAGAGAGAGGAGGTAAAGAATAAACTACTGGAAATGAGCAAGCATAGTGAATCTGGTCTGGTACACCTTGAGCGACACCAGGTCATGTTGCCTCAAGAGAAAGAGAGAGAGACAGACCACAGATGACACACACACACACACACACACACAATTCTACACTTTAAAACCATCCAAAAGGATACAGTTTAGTCCAAATCCATCACTGCATATGCGACTTCCATCGCTCTGTGACACTCCAACAAAAAAAATCACTATTTTAGTAAACAGTCACAGTTAAGTAAACACGAACATCCCATTCTAAATTAGTCAATGCGCATTTAATCCCTCATTTTGCATCAAGTTGTTTCAAAGTTTTCTTTAGGTCACAAAACATGCTCTAAAGACAAGTTATACTTGGTGTAAAAGTACCTGTTGTAGGTCATTGTATTTGAATGAGTCTTGTGACCAGTTCTTATTCATTGTATGTCCCTACCACCAAAACAAACAATAAGCTCACCACTCCTGTTTGGCAGCTTGACAACATGCGTTGGGTGATCCAGACTTGAGCTGCCTACCACCCTGAAGTACAATCTGAAATCACATTCTCCACTAGACAAAAGACTTCAGATTCCTCTAGAGGAATTAGATAGCATATACAAGATTTGTTGCTACAATGCATGTCTTGACAGTTTGATAGCGATGGAAAGATATTGTTTTTTGGTAGCACTTTACAATAATGTTGTATTTGTTAACATTAGTTAACTATGTTAGTTAACATGAAGAATAAACAATACTTTTACAGCATTTATTAATCTTAATTAATGTCAATTTCAACATATACTAACATTTTTTTTATTAAAAGTCATATATGTTAACATTACTTAATGCATTACAGAACTAACAATTAATAGTATTTTCATGAATTAACATGAACCCAGTGTAGAGCCGAGGAGGGCGGGGCCGGGCTGGAATGAGACACACCCGGTCCCCAATCAGCCTCATGAGGGTTAAAGACGGCCGGGGACGACAGCTCGAGAGAGAGAGAATTGCAGGCAGCTGTGCTGTGTGTTTTTGGTTGTGTGTTTTGTTTGGATTGTTTATTAAATTATTATTTATATTATTAAGCTGGTTCTCGCCTCCTCCTTTCCACTGAACCCCTTTATACTGGTGCCGAAACCCGGGAAGGAGGAGGGATTCCCGTCGCAGAGTCCTCGACACTGCTGTCCACCCAGGGGAGCGCCGCTGCCATCCGACGGGGGACGGAGTAGCCCGACCACCCGGACGCGGGGAAGGGCACTTTATTGTTAGCTGATGATTCCTAATAGATTTAATAATGTTAACAATCAGTTACCCTGATGTATAGCCTACATGCAAGAGAAGGTCGAATATTTTAAGTGCTTTGATTTCAAACAAGGCGACATGGCATGAATTTCTCAGTCGTAGGCTATCTACAAAATATGAACATTCAGACAATCTGACAGCAGCCTTGGATATGCCTTATTCACATTCCCATCTGGACTGTGTCCGAAAATGGAATTTCCAGAAGGCCAAACAGAGGCTAGAGAGAGTGTGGAACCATCAGCACCCCTCCCCACCTCAGGAGCACTTGAATAAACATGAGGGACATCTCTCACTTCTTCACACGAATCCCTCTTCTGCCTTTCCTCTGTCATTTCTTTATATCTGCCTTGGCAGTATGCAGGGCTACTTATAGCTGGTTAGGTATACACAAAATACCTTTATTTATTATTCATATGCCCTCCTGTTTTATGTAACATACTTTTACAGAATACTGAGTATTCTGACAATGTCGAGGTAACATTTGCAATGAGGAAGTATTGATTTCCAATCTTCTGTGTTTTCAGGGTGGTCTGAAAGATATCATCAAGCTGTTAGTCTGGGTTTGTATGCGCATGTGTGCACTTGCACTTAGAGAAAAATGGCTTGTTCCTCTTGGCCTGTTAATCAAATCCTTGAGTGGCTAAACTGCCTCTCTATCGAGACAGAGAGGGGAGGACAGGGCTCATGCATAAAGATGCATTCAAAACACTCATTTTTCTCTTGACTTTAACTCTCTCTCTCCATCCCTGTGCAGCTTCTCATCTCCATGGGCTGATAGACTCTTAAGAAGCAGGCAGACAGATGACCCTCACCATCCCCACCATCCACCAACTCCTCAATCATGGCCCCAGAAAAGCTCTTGATCCCTAAATAATAAGACCACCTCCATCAGCAATCACTGGCAGGCGTGGGGATAATTAGCATGTCGCTCCCTGTATGCAAACTGAAAGGGTGGATGAGGGTACTGTAGGTCTATTCAGTTTTGCTTGTTTGACCTTAGTGTCAAAGAAACATAACCTTTTACCTAAAAAAACAATAGGAAATATTCCTATAATAACATTTCTGAGATTTCCGGAATGTATGCTGTATCAGTGGCATTCTGTGAATCAAATGCACACAGTGAATCATCTGCAGTTCTTTAGGCTGCATATGTGACCAAGTGTTTCCTTGTGCCCACAGCTATGTATTGTAGGTAACATTTTCAGGCTAACAATAAACAATCTTAGTGAAGATAAGCATGGCCCATTAGTGCTTGAGTGGCCTGTTGGAACTTCCGATCAAGAACGAGATCACTTTCAGTGCAGATGATATGAACTCTGAATTCAGAATTAGGACTGGCCCCTTTTGCCTTACTGGAAATGAACAGACAGTTCAACATTTTTGGTGAATATTTATGCAAAAGCCTCAGCAAATCAGTGTTTCTCGTCCCATCATTACTTATTTATAACATTAATTTTCATTCATGATGTCATTCATTGTCAGGAGCTTTACAGAAACTACAGTGATTTCTTGAATTGCAGTCACACAGGCTTAATATTCAACTACTCCATCTTATAAATATCTTATAAGTTTCCTTTACATGGATATTTTTCAGTTTTGCACCCTCGTTACCCTCACCTCTTTTATGTATCTGGCTGTCTTCTAGCCTAACACTTCTGTGTTTTATACCACAGATTGTTTGCAAAAATTCTGCCGGTTTCTTCTAAAGTGAGACATTTTAACACAAAAAAATCCTATACTACCATTAATTAAAAAAACATCTAAAAGGCACTAAGTGTTTTTTTTTTTAAATATGACATTACATACGAAAATGCATTTTTAAAGATTTTTCAGCACTTTGTTGTATGCTGTTTTCTCTAGAGATGCTAATTATCCTCAGAGTTTCTCATTTCACCAAACCTATGTTTGACTGTTCAAAAACCTACCAACTGCCCGTTTTGATGCCCTCTTTGATCTACATATTGCGCACAGAATAAATTATAGTGCAATTGCCAAATTACATGTGAAAGATATTTGGTAAACACAGCAAATAGTGTATATGAGGGTGAGCTAAAGTGATTTGATTTGATTTTGATTTGAATGCTAATGATCTTATAAAAGCCGTTTCACTTTATGTAGTAACTAAACACAGATAATAAGTAAAATCTCTGAATAATAATTGAGATGAAAATTACCTTTTTTTTCCTCTATATTTTTCACAGCTAGCTGTTTATCAGGTTGCCCCGACCTGTTGTGTAAGCTTGTGTTTACAGCTGTT
The DNA here is from genome assembly GCF_019703515.2 of Myxocyprinus asiaticus. Classification (NCBI taxonomy): domain Eukaryota; kingdom Metazoa; phylum Chordata; class Actinopteri; order Cypriniformes; family Catostomidae; genus Myxocyprinus; species Myxocyprinus asiaticus. The sequence continues at coordinate 29,734,710 of NC_059354.1, forward strand.
TTAAATGAAGAGATGGAATTCTATGTCAATTTAAAATTGCTGGGTTGCATCAGAAGCAGCCTGTGCAAGCGCTATAGTCTGAGCCTTACTCAAACGTAACAGCAGAGTGTGACTGAAAGGTCCCCACTTCAAAGAGAGACCTGGTTCAACCCTACACATGAAAGACCCTGCTGCACCTCACTACTGCCTAATTATTGTCAGCTGCCTGGTGGCTGACTGATCCGCCATGTCTGGGGCTCCGTAAAGGAACCTAGCCTTGCTTATGCTGCAGTTACTAGCGCTGAACCACTGCACACCCACATACAATCTAAATCAAAAGAAGGGAATAGATAGGTGGGGAGATAATAAAATACACTTCTTTTGTAATCTCAGACAATAACTTCACAATGATTCAAAGTGTCCACTAAATCCAGACAGTGCTTAATTTTGACCTGTCCAGTCACTGGAAAAAAAAAAATACTTTTTGTCTTGTTTTACAGTTATATACATTTGAAGTCAGAAGTTTACATACACAGGTTGAAGTCATTAAAATTCATTTTTAACCACTCCACATATTTAATATTAGAAGACTATAGTTTTGGCAAGTAATTTAGGACATCTACTTTGTGCATGACATGAGTAATTTTTCCAACAATTGTTTACAGACAGATTGTTTTACTTTTAATATCACAATTCCAGTGGGTCAGAAGTTTACATTCACTAAGTTAACTGTGCCTTTAAGCAGCTTAGAAAATTCCGGAAAATGATGTCAAGCCTTTAGACAATTAGCCAATTTGCTTCTGATAGAAGGTGTACTGAATTGGAGGTGTACCTGTGGATGTATTTTAAGGCCTACCTTCAAACTCAGTGCCTCTTTGCTTGACATCATGGGAAGATTAAAAAATCAGCCAAGACCTCAGAAAAAAATTGTGGTTCATCCTTGGGAGCAATTTCCAAATGCCTGAAGGTACCATGTTCATCTGTACAAACAATAGTATACAAGTATAAACACCATGTGACCATGCAGCCATCATAACGCTCAGGAAGGAGACGCATTCTGTCTCCTAGAGATGAACGTAGTTTGATGCGAAAAGTGCAAATCAAACCCAGAACAACAGCAAAGGACCTTGTGAAGATGCTGGAGGAAACAGGTAGACAAGTAGCTATATCCACTGTAAAACGAGCCCTATATCGATATAGCCTGAAAGGCTGATCATCAAGGAAGAAGCCACTGCTCCAAAACTGCCATAAAAAAGCCAGACTACAGTTTGCAAGTGGACATGGGGACAAAGATCTTACTTTTTGAAGAAATGTCCTCTGGTCTAATTAAACAAAACTTGAACTGTTTGGCCATAATGACCATTGTTATGTTTGGAGGAAAAAGGGTGAGGCTTGCAAGCCGAAGAACACCATCCCAACCATGAAGCATGGGGGTGGCAGCATCATGTTGTGGGGGTGCTTTGCTGCATGAGGGACTGGTGCACTTCACAAAATATACGGCATCATGAGGAAGGAAAATTATGTGGATATATTGAAGCAACATTTCAAGACATCAGCCAGGAAGTTAAAGCTCGGTCTCAAATGGGTCTTCCAAATGGACAATGACCACAAGCATACCTCCAAATTTGTGGCAAAATGGCATAAGGACAACAAAGTCAAGGTATTGGAGTGGTCATCACAAAGCCCTTACCTCAATCCAATAGAAAATTTGTGAGCAGAACTGAAAAAGCGTGTGCGAGCAAGGAGGCCTACAAACCTGACTCAGTTACACCAGTTCTGTCTGGAGGAATGGGACAAAATTCCAGCAACTTATTGTGAGAAACTTGTGGAAGGCTACCCAAAACGTTTGACCCAAGTTAAACAATTTAAAGGCAATTCTACCTAACAATACTAACAAAGTGTATGTAAACTTCTGACCCACTTGTAATGTGATGAAAGAAATAAAAGCTGAAATGAACCACCACTGGAAAAAAGTTAATTTGTTGAATCTAAAACGCAGGCTTTGAGGCAATACAAGGAATCATATTTGCCCAAACCCACACATATGTTTTCCCGTATAAGCTATGTACCTTAGTATAGTATCTTGGTCTATAAAGCCATTTGGTGCTATCAACTCTGTGTTGGAACTTGGTAATGAAGTTTGCCCATCACCTGTGTTTCCTGGAGCTTCCTCAATTGCAGAAAGTGACCAGAGAAGGGGCTTGGGAATTCTCTGAGCTGTCAGAAGATATACTGTGAGAAAACAGCTGTGCTCCTCAGAGTATTACATAATGCACATTTCAGTGTTTGCGGCCAAGAGAAAGCTTGATTGCTTTCAGCTGGAGCGAGTTCAGTGTAGACAGTGAAGAAACGCAATAAAGGATAAAGAAAGCAAAAGCAGGCCAGCTGCCTGGTCCAAGGGTTGCATGGGGGACATTAGAATGAAAGTGAAAGGGTTGGCTAGTGAGGGTGGTGGACTCCAGCCATCAGGTGTTGAGCCTCTATGGGCCTTTGTAAAACTAGGCAGACTCAATGGAAATGTATTTTTAATGGTATCATGTACATATACTGCCTCAACTCCAGCCCCCTCCCATTGACCCAACTACCCACGCCTTTGTGAAAATTTACAGCACAGGATATGCAAGCAGTGTGATTCATTATCTTGTCAAACTGGGCTTCTCTGGGACAGACCGGGCTTAACAATTGAGAGCTGCACTGCCTTCGCCTCAGATCTCTCTGGGGCTTACGCAACCCTGCTCAGACGTGTTCCAGTTCTACTGACTGTGATGTGTTTCTGTGGGTCAGTCGTCTGCCCTCCAGCTGCCAGTGAGCCTTGAGAGTATAAGTTCACTACATCTCACATTCTGTTTCTCAACCCTTAATGAAATGCAACAAAAGCTATTGATAGAACAACTTAAAAAAGTAAAAATAAATAAATATCTAAGTAGTCCTACATATGGTTCAGGATTGGTCTAAAAAATCAGAGCCTGATTCTTTACTTGCCATATCTAAAAAAAACAAAAACATTTAAGGCGCAGCTTCAAATACTGATTGCAAACTTTCAAAAAACATTCAACGACAAAGAGAAGAGCACTGTAAGGACAGTTCTGCCTGATTTGGTTGACAAAGAGACAGAGAGTAACCCATTTTCACTGTGGCCAAAAAAAAAGGCCTGCCTGTCTGAGGACTACACACCAACAAAGGCCCACGTGGCATACTGTTTGATAAAGGACAGATGGATAGATGGGACAAACAGACTCAGCCCCCCAACCCATTTCTTAGCTGATCCTTGCTAATTGGCCAGGCTGCCTTGACTGCCTCTAATGGTGTTGTTTACTGCCTCTGTCTCATTCCCCAGAACACTCCACCTGCTCTTCCAGCCTCCAATGAGGAGCTCTGAGAGTCGTAATGGGTGGCACTGCTCAGGGGGGAGGGGGCAACAGGGGCTCTCTTGTTGCACAAACAGCCGCTCTTTGAATTAACCACACTTGCGGGTCACTGGCAAAATAATCCCTCTCTCCTCTGCCGCAAGAAAGGTTGATGAGCTGTTTTCCTCAATGTTCCTCTATGTTCTCTTCTCTGGCTCTTCTTGACAGTGAGAGATAGCGTCTTTGTTCAAGTTGGGAGAGACGGTGCCAGTGGCTGGCGTCCCTTGTAAGGAGTGGATGCGGTGCACGTCGGCCCCTGATAAGATTTCATCACAGTTGGCAGACAACCTCTCGTCATTCCCAAGCACATCACCTTGTTCACCCTCCCCTTCATGGCCCCTTTGCCCCATCCCTGGTCTTAGCCTAAGCTCTGAAACTCAATTGACCAATATTGCATCCATTAAGGGCTGATTCATACTCCAGTCACAAGGGGCCGAACACAGCTATCCATCTTGTCCCCTGCTCAAAGGATGCTGTTTACCTTCCACTGGCAGATCGAGGGCTACTCTTTCAAACCATCCCAGTATGGTAAAAGCAACCAACTTTAACTGTGATGTCACAAAAAAAATTGACAGAAATGTTTATTTGTATTGACTCATTTTAATTATATTCACCGGTCTACTGAGAAAGGCTTTTTTATCTGTACTCACTTACCATTAAATCTGACTTCTATGTTTCCCATTCAGTGTGGTTGTCCTCCTACTCTGACGCTAGCTTAGACTCTCTCTGTTGTCTTTGCCAGAGGCGTAAGAACACATCTGCAGTTGCACACGCTCACAAAATGAGCTTGTTTTCTTTCCAATCATTCCAAGGCCAGTAAACCAATCTTACCTCTCTCTCTCTCTCTCTCTCTCTCTCTCTCTCTCTCTCTCTCTCAGTTTCACATAACAGAGCAGTAATCAATCAAGAGTAAAATAATAATGAAAAATAACCAAATAGAGCTCTCTCACTTTCTCTCATACACATGACCAAATAAATGTAAAACAGCAGGCAAAATTGTGATCCAATCTGTGCTGGACTGCCAGTTCACCACACTGTGGGGAATGAACATCAGCACACCCATTGTTTGATATGAACATGATGCTATAAGTAAATTAAAACCATAATTAGCAGATGAACCAGACCTGTCTATATTCCAGCAGGACATATTAATGTTCTGAGCATTGATATGAGATCACCAGACCTGCATTTTCCTTTTATACTCGTGCCAATTTGCCTGCATTTGCTTTTTGACCAGATAATCTCTGTGTTGGTTTAGAAGTGTCGTTTGAAGTACTGGTCTGTTTCAAGTTCACACACCAGCGAAAAAAACCCTGCATTTCCATGCAGTTGAGCACATGGAATTGCAATGAGCTGAAGACAGCCGGTGCATGCGCGCAGAGGCGTGCATCGCCACATCGATTTCCACAAGTCCTTCTTATAATAGCTTCTGAATCATAAATCTAGGCAATAATATGCAGCATTTCCAAATCCCTATTACTGTAATCTGCTACTAGAAACCAGCCTGTCCAACAACACTATGATTGCAATCTCCTGGTTTACATTGGTTTAAAAAAAAAAAAAAAACATACCTTAAAAATGTTACCCTGGCACAGGGATGTGTCAACGTATGTCTGTTTAATTAACAAGTAAATCTCGCTTAGGAGTTAAGTACCGCAGATAATGGGCTAAAATCATAAACATGTAAAACATATATTTTTTTATGTTTTTTTTTTAATCACAGCAAATTGTCATACATTACATTGCCAAAGTGATTTTTATTTATATTTATTTATTTTATTTTTTTGGAAAGCAACCTTCTCCTCTCCGTCCTCACGCGCACCCTCGCGGTGGAGGTAATAAATAATACATGACGATCGGGAACTGCTCCTGATTTCGTCTGGCTTAAAAAACATGAAGCAATCTGACAGATGCGAATGCATTATTTAATGACAAGTCGCTTTTTGTTATTCAAGCGCATTTTCTCCGACCAAATTATGTGCGCCTCAACAAATCGCCATTCAATCAATTACGTGTAAGGCACATGAATCATCTCGTGCAATGTAAATAAACGCATCTGATTCTGTCAGTGACATCTATCTTACCTTAAGTGCACTCTTTTCATTTTTTTAAAGGAATATTATAAACAATTCCTTACATTATAGAACACAAAATCACTTCGCTCTACTGCTAAATAATAATAATAATAATAATAATAATAATAAAAATAGTTTTAGCCACGCTCATTTTGTATGACATATAAAAGCAGAAAAAAACTTGCATCACTGCGAGGGTTGTAAGAGCCAATTAGCGGAATAATTTGCAGAAGAAAAAGCGCACACTGTCAGTGAAGTTGTGAATGTCTCCATAAGATCCATATCCGCACAAACACGCATTATTTACGAAATCTACAGTGCAACTCACTAGCACGCACAAGCTGTCTCTCTCACCTGCTGACAGTTCTCCTCCAACGACGGTATCGCCGAGAAGTAGCCCGTGTCATGTACCAGCTGAAGTTCCTGAAAAATGCTGTAATTCGCCAACACGTCCATTTTGATGCTCAAGAAAAAAAGAAAAGAAAAAAAAAGAGAGACAGCAAGTTGCTTTGATCCCCAAGTGTTTTTTTTTTTTCGTTTTTTTTTTCTTCTTCTTCTTCTTAGCCCACAGCCAAAATCAGAGAAAGCAAAACAATACTACAAATCCTCCGTGTAGTGTATTTTACAGTACGTAATTTTAGGAATACAAGAGCGCAATAATAAAAAGGAAGGAAAAAAGAAAAAGAATTGTTGTCACTTAATTGCAATCCCCGCGAGCTCTCAGAACCTCAGCCTGGGAGAGGGATGCAAACTCGGTGACACGGACAGTCCACCTATTTCCGCATTGCCGGATTGCTCTGGCTCTTTCCAGCTGTAAATTCCAGGTAGCTTTTCTCTTGAATGTCGCGTATCATCAAAGCAAGTTGCTGGGCTCGCGCTGTCTCGCGAGCGAGAGGAAGCCAAGTGAGCTGAGGGGGGAGTCGCTTGTTGTCAATCAATTTCGTGCGTGACCATGTATGGTAAATAGGGTTGATGATCTCACTGGAGTCCAAGGAAGGCGGCGCTAAAATGGCCAAAAAGGAGGATCCATATTTGAATATTATAGTGCGATTGGCTCGTGACTGTTGTCAATCGGGCCGTAGACAGCAGTGAAAGGGGAGCTATTTTTAGAGAGCTATATAGCAGCGGCAGCTCTCTTACAGCCTGAGAAAACGCAACAAACAGAAGTAAAAGTTAAAATAGTGTTGCAGTTTGTAATGTGGGGTAATTCTGGGTCTGTTTGAAGTCATAGCAGAATTGTGGATAAAGTTGCAGTGAACAGCTGTTCAGAAAATGAGACTGGTTTTGAGATGTGATGTCATCAGGCACATGCGAATGCTGAAAATAAAAAAGTCTGCGAAGATCCCAAATGTTCCAAAAACACTATGATTAAGGGGTTCACAGACAGTATGAGATCAGGGCTACTTTGAATATTGTAATTTTGAAATAAGAGGCTTCAGCACTTTTGATGGCGTTGCCACAAAAGGAACATCTATAATTGCAACTGTTTCTGCAACTGTTGGCATTGATTTACTGTTCTGATCTAGTTGTTGTGTAATGGATAATTGACATATTGGCATGTTTTTCACACCAGCCAGAAACAGTTTAAAACAGATAATATCTGAAATCCATATCATAGCCAAAATAAAATAATCTAGGTTAATGTTTTCATATTATTAGTAGAACTTGTATAGGTGGTATTCTAAGCTATAGGAATAGTTAACTATGGATACACTAGTTTAAATAAACATCACAAGGCTATGGAGTTTGTTCCTGCTGTTCTTGTTTTGTTGTAATGTTTGTCAGTCTAATTTCATTTAAATCTCTGTTTTAAACAGGTGAACCCTTGATTATGAGATTATGTGGTTCATTGTAAAACCCTGCAAGCAATCAAGCCAAGAAACAATAAGAACAAAAACAATGACAAATGATTAATTACATAAACAGACCTGTGATGTTATATTCTGTCACAATACAAGTATGTGAGATGAGCTTCACAGATGAAAAATTATTTTCAAATCTATTATCAAGTAGTTTTTTCGTGCTCTGCATGTATACTACATAGACAAATGCTCTGTGTCCCACTAAAAATACACTTTAAACTACCAGATAAAGACACTTAAACTAATTTTCTTTCAGAAAACCTCTAAATATTGTATGTTTTTATATGCATGTTCTCAAGGTAATAATTATACAGTGCTGACTTATAAGATTTGTTTTCTTTGCCGTTCGTTTTACTAGGAAGCCTCCATTATTAGTTTGGTAAGGTTCTCTTTAAAATTAACTCGTTCCACATGGCAATTCAATGAATATACTACGTGTGGAAAAAAATACCATTAAAAAATAATTAAAATACATGTTTGATGTAATTTAAAAAGCAGAACAAAAAGGAAAGGACATGTTATATTCAATCATTGATTCAATCATCTTTTTTTGTTGTAATTTCTCATAGCATAACTGCAGTCAACACAGGTTAATTGATGTTTTTCAATTTATGAGTACTGTATAAACTTAATTCTGACATGTTGTTACAGTAGATAGTTAGTTGAAAGTCATCTTTGCATCCAGAATTACACTGACCTTGTTGTTTTGATTGAAATTCACATTAGCTACTGAAATGACACCAAAAACACACAAAATGAAATGTTTATGTACATGTAAACGTGACAGGCAGTAGAAAAGTGTAAGCCTGACTGTGCAATGTGAAAGAGTGTTTTAGTTGCAGTGAGTAATTGAGTTTGTGCGTTGTGCTTTCTGTCTCTTCCGTCACTTTCCCAGGGGGACATTGGTCTTTGTCTCATGGAGTACCAGGGCAGATGGTTGCTAGATTGGCTGTTTCAGGACATTTTCCCTATTGATTTTTACAGGTCTCCCTGCCAGAGAGAATTAGCTGGAGTGGGGGTAAAGGGGTGGATGGATGGATGGAGTGCTGGAGGCTGTTCTGCAAGACTCACTAGCCTCTCTGTCTCCAACGAAAATGTACACTAGAAGGTATACGAGGTGTTTGCAAATAAACATGAAAGTGTATGTGGTTTCCTGTGTTGCAGACTCACGCAGCAAAGAGGGTCAGATGCTGGGAGACACAACTGAGTCCTGCCTCATGCTCATTGGCCAGAGAACTCTGCTTAGGGACTGAGGATGCTGGAAAGCAGAAGCAGGTGTGTGCTTTTGTGTTATTGCGCAGTGGGTTAAGGGCAGGTGCGAGTCTGCCAGGCTCAGTGGCACAGCTGGGCAGTGTAAGCCCTGATGACTGGCTCATAACTCCCTCCTGTGGCTAACCCTCTGTCCCACCAAGTCTGAAACAGCTGGTTCTTACAGAGCCTAGCCCTGACTGGGCAAAACAAACACCTTACAAACTGGGCCATGGACTAGAACACAATACTCACCGGATGCCCTGCAGTTCCTGCCTCACAGGTTTACCTTTGAGGCTGAATAGTTACATTTTAAAGAAACTGCATTAAGATGTACACACAGACACTTAAAGAAGAAAAAGGTAATCATTTACTGATCCTCATGTCGTTCCAGATTCGTTTGATTTTCTTTCTTCTGTGGAAAACAAAAAGAAATGTTAGGCACAATTTTCACACTGCCCTTTTAAGTTGTTATTTTTTGAAAATTGTCTCCTTTTCATATCTCTCAAATCTCATTTCTGCATGCGCATATTCACAACATATCGTGCCATGTCAGTGAGACCAAAACGCCACTGGTTCTCTTATGTTTCGCAAGCGAATACAATGTAGACACAATTAAGATTTTAGAGCTACTGTCCTGGGCAAGTTTTTCAGGGAATTATAACTTAAATTATTTCTTACACAAAGCTCTCATATGGCATCAGAAGACTTGGAATATAGTGCACTTGTCATATGAACAACCTTTATGGTGCTTTTTTGTCCGCTTTGCAGCAAATCTGGCCTAATTACCAACCTGGACCTGGAGTTACATTGCTATACCTAAAATTCTTAAATGCTTTGTTGCACGTATTGCGGAAGTTTCCTGTCGAAATTAACACTAGAGGCGCTACAACAACAATTACTTTTATTCACTTTAACACAAATCATGAGTAAAAGGCAGACCATCAGTTCATAAACACTTACTTTTCACCCTGTTCCTCACACAGTGCTATCTTATGACATCTAATATCTTTCACATGACTTGTAAGGCGATACATTTCAACGTTTGAATTACATAAACAACTACATTTACAAGCTTGTTTGAGTGTTGTCAAAGTGCGAGGTGATAGAGCATGCACTTGCGATGCAAAGTGCTGGGGTACGAGTCCTGAAGAGCATGTGAGTCGACACCTGAGGTGGAAATAGAAGTACCACATAATGACGTGGTTGCATCAGTGATTGCATTTTTCATGTTACATTTGCTTTTTTATGACACTATTGATTAGGTTTAGATTTAAGGTTTAGGGTAGGGAGTTTTAATTTTTTTTATTTATAGCATTGATTTTTGGTTGACTCATTAGAGCATTAACCTTAAAAACCTCATCTGTTCGGGAGAACATTTAACTCGCTTTTAATGCCACACATGGGATAGGTCTGCCATATAATTATGGCATGTTTTTGTTGTATGGAAAAGAGCAGCATTCTTCAAAAATTCCATAAAAGGTAAGTCATACAGGTTTAAAATAAGGGTGAGTAAATTATGACATAATTTAAATTTTGGGGTAAACTATTCTTTTAAACAGGATGTTCAATCTAGACATCACCAGTGTCTTCAGTTTTTAGGTGTCATGTACTGTATATAATCCTGCTCTGTTTCGACCTTAATTAGTCATGCTTACAATTATTTTTTTCCCGTTTTGGTGCCAAGGTGATATCATGTGAATCTGCTGCTGCTTGGATAGTCATGGCAACTGATTTGTTTGCGTAAACACATGGGGGCTGACTCTTCTCCCCTGCGGTCCCTTGAGTTACTGGGATTCTCACAACTCCTAGCAGCTACAGATACAGTTGTACCATTACTTCACCCTGCTGCTCCACACACACAGGGGAGAGCATGGCGCCACCCCTGTCTGCTCACCAGGTCCAACTCCCTGAGCAACCCCTACCCGCCGACACTGGGGCGCTCTTCACCAAACATATCCCTCCAGACTCCAGCGCTTATATCACAGCCGTCCACCCTCTCATCTGAGACCTGTGATCACACTAGACTCTCTGACATCCTTTTAAGTGTTCTTGCACAGTGGGAGCTTACGGCTGCAAGCTCACAATACAGGAGAGTGGAGTCGCTCGCAGCGAGCAGAACATTAATATTGGTGAGATGAAAAGGGAAGCCAAAGACAGACTTATTTTTAGTGATGATGAATTCTGCTAGCTGAGTTTGCAAACACAAGCTTGCTATGATAAAGCGATACCGAAAATTTTATGTAATGCACTACGCAGTGTTTTACAGTCATATTAATTCGTCATCGCTGATCTCAGGCTTGATGCTGGACTTTCGTTTGGTTATAGATCAAGCCCTTGTTGGCAGTGCAGTTGTCGCCTACGTGGCAGAGTGTGGGAAGTGGAATCAGAGGAGAAGTAAAAGGATGCAGCATGAGATCATAAGAGTCACGCTGAGGTAGGAATGAAATTATATCACTAGTGGGAATTGTCCCAATTAGGTTGGACTGGAGCACTGCCACAGAGATGAAAACATCCACTCGCATTAGACTGCCCCTCTTGTAAACGTGCAGTGAGATTTCCCTCCTCTCTCTCTCTCTCGCTTTTCATGCTGTACCTCTCTTGATTTCCATTTCTCTCTTTCTAGTTCTCAGTGTCTGTGTTGCTCTGTCCTGTCTCATCCAGATTAATTTTTCTTTACTCTCTCTCTCTCTTACCGTCTATGCTTGTGTACTACGTGACCCTGACCTCTAGCACCCTTTGCTCTTGCATAAGAGAACACCTTTTATGAGGCTTTAGATCAAAGGACATAGAAGACAATGAAAAGGACCCCACCCCCCAGCACGCACCATTACCATCTTTTTGGGGGGGGGGGGTCCTCTTTTAAAATAAGTTTTTCTTATTTGAAACCCTTGAGAACACAATGATTAATTTAGCACAAGGAATAATACGTTGGATGATAAAGGGAATACATTTATCTCCTCTCTTTCATCCTGTCCATCTGACTGTGTGCAGGAGAGCCCAGGAACCTTGAGTTACGGAGAATCGCGTAAATTCAGTCGCAATTACAATCAGAGCGCCTTGCTCATCTACATCTCTTCCAGAAACTCCTGCTGAGACCGTTACATACCTTCGCCTACATGCCTTTCTTCCCTTACATGATTTGTGAGCTAAATATTCCAGTTTTGTTATTCAGTAGTAGCTTTGTTTTCTTTACTTAAATTAACCAGAACAGAATAGCACAAATGTAGTCTGCAATTTCTCTAAGTTTTTAGAACTTTACAGCCAGGGTGTCATGCACCGCCTTTTTAGAGATTAGACATGCACACAGACAAACAACTGTTTTAAAAGTTAGTAGTTTCATTTTGTATACGTGAGCACTGATAGTCCAATGGTAAATCTTTACTTTAGCATTCAAGGCAACCCAAGATCAAAAAACATTCTTTTATATATATATATATATATATATATATATATATATATATATATATATATATATATATATATATATATACTGTATGTACTATAACTTCAAAAACAAATAGTTTCTGTTAGAGTGTAAGCGTTCTGTGGCAGCCAATCAAAACTGCTCATTATGGCAATGTAGCTATATGTTACTTCATCCCCCCTTCACAGGAGATTCTGAAGGGTTCTGTAATTCATTTGTATTAACAGAGTGACAGAAAATATGACCAATCAAATGTATTATTTTCACCTTGGGGGTCGGGTGTCAGCAATCTGCACCTTCCTGCAATCTATGCTTTGAATGCAAGTCAGGAAAGTTTCCCTTCCTGCATGTCATGTTTCCATCTCCACCTGAGGCTACGATGAACAGTTGCACATATCCAGCAACAGTAAGAGTAAGCAATCTTAAATCTGTGGATGATTTACAGTGAAGAGTCCGAATTACATAATTTTCTTCAGATGAACAGAATAATAGGCAACTGTTAAGGATTGAAAGGTTTCCCGGATTATGCACTGCACCACACAGATATACACTACTGGTCAAAAGTTTTGAAACACGACTGAAATGTTACTCGTGATCTTAAAAATCTTTTGATCTGAAGGCGTATGCTTAAATGTTTGAAATTAGTTTTGTAGACAAAAATATAATTGTGCCACCATATTAATTTATTTCATTATAAAACTAAAATGTAATAAAAAAAAAAGTTTTTGAAATTGATGACTTGGAGCAAATAATAAAGAAAAGCAGCCAATAAGTACCCAACATAGATGGGAACTCCTTCAATACTGTTTAAAAAGCATCCCAGGGTGATACCTCAAGAAGCTGGTTGAGAAAATGTCAAGAGTACATGTCTGCAAATTCTAGGCAAAGGGTGACTACTTTGAAGATGCTAAAATATAACACGGTTTTGATTTATTTTGGATTTTGTTTAGTCACAACATAATTCCCATAGTTCCATTTATGTTATTCCATAGTTTTGATGACTTTACTATTATTCTAAAATGAAAAAAAAAAAAAAAAAAAAAAGAATTATAATAGTGTTTCAAAACTTTTGACCGGTAGTGTATATACAATGTGTGTATATATATATATATATATATACAGGGTTGGGGAGTAACGGAATACATGTAACGGGATTACATATTTAAAATGCTAAATATAAGTAACTGTATTCCACTACAGTTACAATTTAAATAATTGGTAATCAGAATACAGTTACATTCAAAAAGTATTTTGATTACTGAGATTACTTTGCATTTTATTGTCATTTGTTTCATTTAATATTTAGTCCTTTCAGATGGAAAACATTTATACATATAAATGATGCGATCCAAAGTGCATTTGAAAAGCAGTGAAACACTTTCTTATGATGTATTACATTCATACGAGCAGACAGAGAAGTAAGTTTGAAGTAAGTCTGGAGCAAAAGAAATAGAAATAAACCTTGTGTAAATTGTAAGCTTTATGCTAAGCTAAAATGCTATTTCTAGCCATTTTACATGCACATGTTACCAGGCACGATCATATTTTTTACCAAGAAAATTCACGTTGGATCATAATTTCTTTTTTCTAGTAAGACCTTTGATATTAGGGCAAAGATCGCATTCTTGATAATAATTTTTATATTGTTTTCCTGTAAAATATCTAAAAATCCTTACAATTTGATTTATCTTGTTTTATAAACAACACTGCATAAGATATTTAGGTTTTTCAAAGAATGTATTTTTAACATGTGTATTTTGTCTTACTGTACTGGCAGAGTTTTTATAGTCAAAACAAGTGAAAAACTCTACCAGTGCTGAAGAAGTAATCCAAAGTATTTAGAATATGTTACTGACCTTGAGTAATCCAACAGAGCATGTATTCTGTCATCTGTAGTGGAATACATTTGAAAAGTAACCCTCTCAAACCCTGTATATATAAATATATAATGCAAAATTGCAACTGAACTTGTGATTTAATTTAGTTTCGAGTGACATGAGGGTATATACGTAGATGATGAATTTTCAGTTTATGCTGTATGATCTGGACCATGAAACTCGATTAGACTTACCAAATTTAGAAATGTGAATGAGTAATTTCTGCCATAGCATTTAGGACAAACACTTTTTTAACCTCAATAATTGTTATAAAATATACTTAAATTTTATTATTATTTGTTTAGGAAGTTTTTTTCAAAATCGAATGTACTCAAAAATCTGAGGAGGCATGTGCAGTTTGAATATGTTTTACGTTTCTGCTATGCTTAGACAGAGAGCTGGAGTATAATGCTTCTTTCTGGTTTAGCATGTACGGCGTCAGGGGCTTTCAGTACAGCTCCATTGATATAGCACACTGGGCTGTAATCTCATTAATAGCCTATGCTCAGTGAGGCTGACCGGGCAGTGCTCGTCATGCTAATGGCATTATGGGGGAGAAAAGAGTGGGCCTCACAGCCAAGCATCACTTCCATCCATCTGACACATTTAGAACTCCCTCACATTGCCCCCCAAACACTCTTCTCTTCTTTTCTTTTATATCAAGCCTTTAATCACATTTTCAGACTGTTAGATTCTTTTCTGTTTCAAAGCATATATTATGTTTCTTTCGTGTTTTTTCATCGCACTTCTTTATAATTTTTTTGCATGTATTCTCATTTTTATCTCTCCCTCTTTTATCCCCCATTTTAGTGTACATCATCTTTGTCACTCAAAGTGTCTGTGAACATTTGGTGTGTTCTCTATCTCTCTGTCTCTCACCTTTTCTCTTTCTCGCTGTTTCTATCTCACACGTTTTATCTTGAAATGTCTCACTAACTTGATGTTTCCATGTGGGAATCTCAAGATAAAACACACACAGCAACACACTGACAATGAATTGCCATTTTATGAAGACAGAGAGTGAGTCTGCTTCATGGATGGAGTTAGGAAGGTCATTCCACCAACATGGTAGAGTAAAACCGAAAGTCCAGGAAAGTGTTTTGGTTTGGTACAACAAGGTGCCGCTCATTAGCCAACTGCAGGCTTCTGGTGGGAACGTAGCGCTGCAGAAATTATTTTAGGTGTGCTGGAGCAGACCCAGTGACAGTTCTGTATGCCAGCATCAGAGTCTTGAATTTGATATGTCAACTGGCAGCCAGTGAAGATGTGGTGTAACGTGTGCTCTCTTTGGTTCATTAAAGACCAGACATGCTGCTGCATTCTGGATCATTTGCAGGGGCCCAACTGCACATACAGGGAGGTCTGCAATTAGAACGTTTCAGTAGTCCACTCTAGTTATGACAAGTGACTGAACAAGAAGTTGTGTGGCATGTTCAGAGAGGAAGAGTCTTATTTTCCTTATTTTGTAGAGTGTAAATCTACATGATTGTGCTGTCTTTGAGATGTGGTCTGTAAAATGGAGTTGGTTATCGATGGTTACCCCTAGATTTCTGACCATTTTGGAAGGCATTATTGTAGTTGAACCCAGCTGAACAGTGATGTTGTGTTCAACAGCAGGGTTGGCTGGAAAGATGAGGAGCTCAGTCTTCGCTGGGTTAAGTTGCAGGTGGTGTTCTGTCATCCAGGCCGAGCTCTCTGCCACACAGGCTGAGATTCCAGCAGTCACTATGGTGTTGTTGGGCTGGAAAAACAAGCAGAGCTGTGTGTCATCAGCTTAGCAGTGGGAAGAGAATCCATGTGCTTGAATGATGGGTCCTAGTGATGTTGTGTATATAGAGAAGAGAAGTGGCCCAAGCACTGAGATCTGAGATACACCAGTAAGCAGCTGATGTGACTTGGACACCTCACCTCTCCAGGCAACCTTGAAGGACCTCAGCGTCTCAGTGACAGACAGCAGGGCAGTCTCAGTGGAATGTCCACTTTTGAAGCCTGACTGATTGTCATCCAGCGGCTTGTTCTGGGAGAGATAGGCAGAGATCTGATTGAAAACTGCCCTTTCAAGTGTTTTTGCCATGAATGGAAAGAGAGAGACTGGTCTGTAGTGTTCTACTTGTGTTGGGTTAAGTGCAGGTATTTTAAGCAGCGGGATTATTCGAGCCTGCTTAAATGTAGTGGGAAAAATGCCTGTAAGTAGAGATGTGTTAATTATGTGTGTGAGTACAGGTAGGATGGATGGAGAAATGGCTCTGAGAAGGTGGGAAGGAGTGGGGTCAAGGGGACAGGTGGTGGGGTGGTTGGAGTGGAGGAATTTAGAGACCTCAGTGTCAGACAGAGGAGAGAACATAGAGATTGAAGAGCTGCATACAGGAAGCGGGTGTTTGAGAGGGTGTGGTTCTGAGAATGTATTGCTGATGGCTGTAATCTTAGTAAAAATGTGGTGAAGACTTCTGTTGTCAGTGAGGTGTTAGGCAGTGGAGGGGGAGGACAGAGGAGTGTGTTGAATGTTCTAAATAATCTGCAAGTGTCTGTGGTGCTGTTGATCTTGTTCTAATAATAGGTCGTTTTTGCAAATGTAACGTTATCTGAAAAAGATCCAAGCAGAGACATATACTTACTCAGATCTGCTGGATCTTTAGATTTCCGCCATCTCCTTTCAGCCACCCTGAGGTCAGTCCGATGTTCACGAAGAATGTCAGAGAGCCAGGGGCTGGGCGGTGTCATACGTGCTGGCCTAGAGGAGAGAGGACAGATGCTGTCTAGACAGTTTGTTAAAGTAGAGCCTAGCGTGTCTGTGGCAGTGTTTACATCCTGGGCAGAAAATAACTTTTGTGAGGAAAGCAAGGTAGAGACAGCAGTGGAAAGGCATGTGGGTGAAAGAGAATGGAGGTTATGGTGAAAGGAAACCAAAGGCGGAGTCTGTTTTAATATAGATGGGAGAGTCATGTTGTATTGAACAAAGTAGTGATCAGAGGCATGTAAAGCAGTAATAAGAATATTCGTGTTGGTACAGTTACGTGTAACCACATCCCAACTTACATCCTAACTGCCCACACTATCCATAGGCAATATGATGGAGAATCCAGCATGCAAATTAAACAATGACTTTCACGAGGTTTAACTTCTTAAAAGGATTTTCTATTCTGTGCCTGTTGAGGTTCATCCAGCATTACCCATTTTGTTTTTTGGATTTTGGCATCCCTAGTAGAATGAGCTAAACAGCAGCTATCTTAAAGATGTACTTAATAAGTTTCTGTTTATGTCATCTTGAACTTAAGGCCAAAGGATACTTCGGGTGTTCGTGTTGCAGAATGATCCACACACAGTATGTGTGACGCAAATTGAGTCATCAGCACAGCCACACGGCTTGACCGCGCCACCTAGATTTTCTTGACTCGCGCACGCAGTCCTCGGTTGTGCGCGTCATCTGTACATGCGCTGGTCATTGACTGTACTAAAAGAGTGTCACAAAACAGTTGTAGTGTGCATGCCTTGAACGCGTTCCTATCCGTTCGCGGTCAGAAAAGTATACACACAAAGGCAACGTGGTCAACCAGGTGCGAGGTGATCCGGAACATGCAAAAGCAAAGTATACCTGGGCCTTTACACTGACACCTAGGGGTGTGGATGCAGCATAATTCAAACGCAATAGTTTTCAGTTACAGATGCCAATGTAGACATTCACTATTCACAGTAAGCCATGATGAATTTAATCCATGACTGAAAGTGTCAGGGTGGCTACTGATATTAAGCAAGTAGTATACAGCTGGTCATGTGATTCTAACATGGCCACCTCCGTGAGGGAACCCTTTATATGTAGAATAAAACAGATGAAGTGGTCATGAATTTATAAATATGTTTTAAAATTGCAATTAATTTCTTTAGGAGTAAAGTTTTTTTTTTTTTTTTTATGAGGACAATATTACTGAGTGCACCTTTTAAAGATGTTTTAAACAAAACACTAGTATTTTGTGAAAACATTGTGCTATATGAATCTGTTATAATGTGATAAATAATGACAGTATTTATGTTTTGTGAGTGTTCCAGTAATAATCCTAACAAAAAGTGCTTAAGCATCCTACTGTTGCTTTTATTACCACCTCAGGATGAACACAATTTTGTGTTTGCTAGCTTCAATATTTTATGTTTGTCTGTTGAACTTTTGTGTTTATTTAAAGGTTTAAAAACCTTTTTGAAATGTGTATATATTTAAATGTATGTTGTTTTGACTTTGTGTAGGGGTAGTTCACTCAAAATGAAAACTCTGTCATCATTTAAACATAATTTGTAAAATTAGATGTTAGGCATAATGTTAGCCTCAATCACTACTCACTTTTAATGTATGGAAAAATATGCAATAACATTTTATGGTGACTGGTTCCTGTTGTATTCCATGGAAGAAAGTAATATCAATTTGAACAACATGAGGGTGAGTAAATGATGACAGAATAAAAAAATAAAACAATTGGGTAAACCTTTAATAAGAACCCTTCCAAACCCCCAAATAGTTTCAACCAAGGGAGAACTCCAGTATTGCCATAATCATCATGTGTGAAATGGGTAGAACGAATAGGGTGGGATTTAGGCTGTTCAAAGCAGTTGTAACTGCACCCCCTTCACCTACCATACAGAGTTTTGCTATTACCATAGAGAGGACCACACTGAGCCTCAAGATATGAGTGCTGACACTCAATACACAAATGCACACATACATTCTTTAAAGCAATATAACAGTCATCCAGCTACTGATATTAAACCCCAAGCCCCCCTGTGCTTGTTATTTTATTAATAATGAAGGAGAAATATATCCTTCTGCTGTGGAAGGTATCTGAGTTTAAGCATATTCTCTCGCTAATTCTACATTGAGAATTTAATAAAGAAAAGCTACATAAGCCAGTGTCAATGATGCACTGCAGTGCAAACAGCACGAGACAATGGTGTCTGTTTCTTCTGATATTTACGTAGAATTATAATGGATGGCTAAAGTACATGCAAGCATTTAAAGGAATAATTTATCCCAAAATGATAATTCTCTCATGATTTACACAGCCTTATGCTATTTCAAATTTGTATTACTTTCTTCTGAGGAACACAAACAAAGATATTTTGAAGGATACATGATGACTGTTTGTCAGTGGGGTCCAAAACCATCAAGCTCCAAAAAGGACATAATGGCAGCATTAAGGTAATTCATACAACTCCAGTGGTTTAATCCATGTCTTCTGAAGCGATACGATCAGTTTTAGGTGAGAAACAGACCAAAAAGTAACTCCTTTTCACCATAAATCTTGACATCTGCAGTCTCCTTGGCGTGTTCATGAGAGAACCCAATTACATTTCTTAGCAGTTGACGCATGCACAGAGTACATGTACAGCGCGTACAACGTAGAGCTTCAGAAGACATGGATTAAACCACAATTGAGTCATAAGGATTACATTTATGCTGCCGCTATTTCCGTTTTGTTTCTTGAAAGTAGGGGTGTGCAGTGAAGCCATTATCTGTATCTGTATCTGATGCTCTGGCATAATGATCTGTATCTGTATTTTGATGTAACCGGAGGTGGGTGGGGCTTAAACAGGAAGTGACTCAAAACTAAATAAAACACATGTTTCTGTTTGCATGTGTTTGCCTGTGTATGTGTTTGTGCCTGTTAATCAACAAATGTTTGAGTACGTGGGTAAGTGTTAGTCTGTGGGAGCATGTCATCTGGGGGCACTGACACACACACACACACACACACACACACACACACATACACACACAAACAAACACCCTGCTTTGGTGCCCTTTGCTTGCAGTTGGATGGCGTTTGAGCTGGGGCCAGGACAAAGCTGTGCACTGGTGGACTGTCACTCCAGCTTAAATCTTCCCTGATCAAAGCCATCCCCCCTCTGAGTTGGCCAGTCTTCCTCCGCCTTGCCTCTCTCCTCTCCCCAACCTTGACTCTTGACTCCAAGCCAGATGCATGGACACTGGGCCGCTGCACCACCATGTGGCCTGGCACTTCCAAAAAAACAAGGGTGAGAGACTGTATTGTGAGACAGACCGAATACTGATGATCCCATTGAGACATTCTTTATTAAGTCATAAAAGCAGAAGCTATGGGCAGACTGTTCATTTATTAGAATGACCTTCCTTTTGATGATCACCCCTTGTGAGCTGTGATTTTTACTGCCCAGGTAATAGCTGTTTATACATACATGGTATACAACAATCAGCCACAACATTACAACCACCTGCCTAATATTGTGTAGGTCCACCTTGTGCTGCCAAAACAGCACCAACCCAATATGGTCAATATAACCATGTATTTCCTCATAACCATATAATTAGAATTATGCGACAGTGTAGTGTAATCCCTCTGGTGGGCTGGGTTTTACAGTGTGATTGACATTTTAAAATAAATCTTGTTGAGTGTACTCACAGGAATTAATTACGTACCAATTGTGTCTAACGTATTAATTTGGTGAGATTATATGAAGCATTAACCAGACCCTTATTAGTCATGATTATTCAGTCTATTTTACGCCTTGAAATCTCATTTCAGTAAAGCCATTTTTGTTTCTTGTCTTTTCTTTGACTTTTTTTTTGTGTGTGATTTTTCCAGGATTAGCCTGCAGAATTAACTCACCCAGCATCCCCAAACTCCCATTACAGGTTGGAGCAATCTCATCACACTTTGCTTCTTTTCAGTCACTCAGCAAGATGCTCACCACATGACAGACTTGTGCACCATTACGTTTGGAGTGCTGTGCATGTTTGTCATAAAATAAATTGCAAATAAATGAATTCATAATTGGACGTAGGGCTCATGCTGAGAAACAAGCCCTGCACAAATGATTAAATTGGGTTTTATGGGTTTGTCACTTGGTGATGCCGTACTGTGTCAGTGTTTGTTGGGGGGATGCTGAAGTAAGATGCTGGATTGCAGTAGGAAGTCCCACATGCCTAGGGAAATCATAGCATGTATCTTTAGCACACTTGTCTCTCATTAGTGAGACGTGGTTTGATCTAGGCTGTATTTTTGGCTCTAGTATTTTTTGTGTGTGTTTTGTGTGTAACAGCAGGGGTGATGTCTGGTATGTCTGGGGGCACTGGAAGGCTTCCTTGCAGGGTTTTTGGAGGGATCATGGACTGTATTTAAGCTTCAGTGATAGAGACAGTCCACAGTGGTGTGCTCTTTTCTTCCTAAATACCACTTATTCTAACTGTAGCTTACTGATGCCCGATAAAAATAATAATAAAAAAATAAAAAAATAAAATGCCCATTGGAGAAAGGTGTCCTGCCAATTGCCTCTAAATGTACCTCTAACCCTACCCTTATACTGCATTCCATTTTACTTGGGGAGTCTGAATTTCCATCTTCCTGTTTGGAAAAGTGCACTAGAAGGCCACTTGAAGTTAGAATCTTTTTTTTTTTTTTTTTTTTTTTTTCTGATAGACTGGTCGGCCAGTAGTTCCAATTTTTACTTGCCCTACCAACATTTTCACTTGTCCCAAAGCAAAAAAATTATAGATTTGAATAATACATTTAGCAAAATTATTATTATTTTTTTAATAATGGCAGATGATGGTAAACATTACTGATTGATTAGTAATTTTCAACCCATTCTTACTCATTTAAGACATTCTCGCAATTTCTACAAAACCTCATCTATGTCAACTAGATAATGTTACCTTGGTTTAAATCAGAAGATTTTTGCAACAGCACTGTTCAATACTTCACAGAAATCCAATTGTTTCAGTTTGCAAGGCATAAAAACATATCTACAAGATCAACAGGTAAAATATAGTGAGATCCAGTATATTGACAATGCAGCAGTGACCCAATGGGGCAAGAGACAGTATTGTCATCTGGTCCGAAACTCTCTCACACTTGCCCAGTACCAGCTGACCATCTTTACTTTTGAGCCCTGCATGATAATGAAACCCGTTTTCTACAAAATTTGTCAAGACAGGTGTGTTAAATATGGTAAGTTATCTTTTCTGTTGCAATTCATATACTGGCAAAATAAATGCTAGCATTGCCATTTTGTTTCACTTTGTTTCATGTCATTTTACAAGCATTGAATAACAGAAAACTACAGGGTTAGAAGCCAGAGATATTAAGTAGGAATATCCCACATCCATCTTTGAGTGGAATAAAATTGATTCAGTGCATTACCCCTAAGGCCTGTCAGGTAATATATGGGGCACCTGTGTAGTTGTAATACTGTTTTTGCTGGAACAAAGACCGTTGTCATGGTTGTAGCCATTCTGATCTCTCTTCATCGGAAAATGGAAACTCAAATGTGTTTCTAATGTGAGTGGATGGGGCAAGACTTTGAACAAATAGCAGCATAGACAGGGTGTGCGTGGGTCGATAAGGCCTATATTTACTGATGGAGAGAGGGCTGCAAATCATTCATAGGAGGAGTTCATCAGAGCATTATAGATACACTCACTGATTCTCAGCTGGAGGGATTTGGGAACCAGTCATTTTCACGGCTCCCCAGTGGTAAGAGGGAAGGTCACAGGCTATAGCCTGGACAAGATATCAAAAGGCTGCCTGGTTTAAGGGTGAAGTTGAGAGGAGAAGAGAAGAGAGAAACAGAAAGAGAATGTGAGAGAAAGAGAGACAGTCAGAAAGTGCATTCTCAGCAGGGTAAGCAATAGTGGTATGTTGGTGCTTCTTGTGCCAAGAAAAAAAATAAACAGCAGAAACAGAGAGGAAACAACATGGGAAAAACAGCTATGGATTACACAGGGGGCCAAGAAGGCCATGCACTTACAGTGAATTAAACAGGCATGGAAGGAGGGGAAGGACAGATAGAGAAAGTCAGTACAAGACAAAACTGTGAGTTTGACCATTTCTCATCTAACCTCAGATTGTCACTTGTAGGTTAATTTGATGCTAATGTGACCTGTCTTGTAAGAGGGATCATTTCCGGTACTGCTTGATATTAAATAGAAAACACCTGTGCAATAATAAATGAGGAATGACATTAAAAAAGTAAATAAAAATAATAATAATAATTTGTCAGTTGTACAGCCGAGTGATTGTTTTCTTTAAGGCAAATATAATATGAAGTGTCTTGTCATCTCTCACATATTTTGACTTTATTTCCCAGAAAATTGTATTGCCCAGAGGTTGGTCTTTCATAACTTAGGTGAATTAATAGAGGTCTCAGTTATGTTTCTGTCAAGTATCAACTTTGTATGAGACATTTCTCCTATAATTCCATACAATTCTTGACATACAGTAAGATTACAGACCTTTAAAATAATTCTGGATAGCATAGCTCAGAAGATTTGGTCTTGAAAGTATTCAATGAGATGTGTTTGCATTCATATTTTCTGAATTTTGATTGCAGACTTTGGTATATTGTACAGTTTATGACACTGAGATCTCTTTCAAGACAAAACATGAAATAACTTGGGACTGTTTCTTAAGAGAAAAATCTGTGAAGCAAAAGTCTTAAATTGCTCTCTTTAATGTGATATTAAAGAGATTTAATTTGTGATTTTTTTTCTTTCCTATCGGTCCATCGAACTGTGAAATATAACATTTTCTCATTCTTATGTGGGCACATTTGGGATCTGTACTGAGGTTACCAGGGGTCAGTAGCTTAGGGATTGGTCTTTCAACAAGGGAGCCATGGCAACAACACCCAGAATGTTAGCTGCCAGGTATCGACCTCAATAACCATTGGAGCGCCTTAAAAAGCTGCCAGAGCCCTGGCCCAGGAGCGGCCGAGATCAAAGGAGCAGTCCATCAATATCATCTTGACTGTCAGCCCACAGGTAACTCTTCACCATCACACTCAAACTCACCCGCTGATCAGAGACAAAACCATTGTCAGATCAAATCTGAATCCAATTTAATTTTATATTGCACCCTTATTTTTACCCTAGAGCACTGCGATACTTTGTAGAGTTGGATGTACCAAAGCAATTGAGAAGGAGTCAAGTTATGGAAAACCTAAGAACAAGAAAATGATTGGACTTGTTCACATTTTCACAGGTCAGATAATGCTAGTTTCAACTAATGAAGTTTTCGCTGTCATTTAAAGGGTTGAGAAGTGTGGAAAGTTAAATGTAAAGTTAAAGGTCAGTTCAAATGAAATAGTCATGACTAAATTTAAGTCTCTTTTTGTTTAATCACCACTTTGACCTGCAACCCACCCGCCACATTGTTGTTACACGAGTCGGTGGAGATCTCAGCCAGAGCGCTTCTGCAGGTATTGACCAAACACTGCTGCCCACATCAATAACCACTGCAGTCCAGCCGTGTCTCTGGAGCAGCACAAATGAAGCAGATAAAGAGATGCTTTTGCTCATCCAAGCTTATCTGAGCTTGTTTCCTTTCCAACAGTTTTCACATATCACTGCTGTTTCTCAGGCAGTGTTGGGCAAGCTACTCAAAAAATGTAGCTAGCTAAGCTACCAACTACTCAACAATAACAACAAAAAAAAAATTTGTTAGACTAAGCTAAAAGCTACACTTCAGAGAAAGTAGCAAGTTACACTACAAGCTACATGCCAAAAGTAGCTTGCTACATTTAAGCTACTTCGGGTTTTTTTTCCCTCAACCAGATGCACCGAGCATACTGTCATAGACAAAGCATCTAAAATACTAATCACATGATGTTTATCTAAGCCATGGTACAGTATAATGCAATACAGTATACAAGTATACAGTATGGTGCAATATGAAACGTATGTGCATGTAAAAAAAAAAAAACATGTACATTTATACATGCTACCTGTACAAACCCATGTGGTCAAAATGAAAAATCAAAATTTATACATTTTATTTTCATATTTATACTATTACTTCTACAAATCCATGACCATTTGAACATAATTTCCTTTGCACATTCCTGTATAAAAACTCATACATATACTATTAAATTTATCCTGTGCTAGACACAGATATTATTCTGCATCTAGCTGTTATATTTCTGTATGTACTAGAAGATGCTTCTGATCAGAGGCTAAATTCTTTGTGTGTGTCTGTGTGTGTGTGTGTGTGTGTGTGTGTGTGTGTGTGTGTGTGTGTGTGTGTGTGTGTGTGTGTGTGTGTGTGTGTGTGTGTGTGTGTGTGTGTGTGTGTGTGTGAGCACATCTGGCAACTGAGATTCGTCTTCCGCCACCTGGATTGAGGCGAGTCACTACGTCACCACAAGGACTTAGAACCCATTGGGAATTGGGCATTCCAAATTGGGGAGAAAATGGGAGAAAATAAAAATAAATAAATAAATAAAGACCTTCTTCATCACTGGCAAATGATAGGATGCATTTGCAGGTTTCGTTTCCATTGTAGATTCACTGCAACCAGCGTTATCTTTATTTTCCATTTTTTAAAAATAATCTGTGAGTGTATTTGCAAGTGAGGACATGCACCAAATGAGACAGCAGGGCATGCGTGAGCTTTCTGAGACATTCAGATTGAATCGCAAACTGATTCAGACCGCTTTGCTATCACGTGTGTGTCACGGCTCCGGTGAGTTTGTCGGTTTGTTTTGTATGTTTTGTCATTTTCTCTCCCTCATGTCTCGCAGGCGCAGCCGGCTTGCATGATCACCGTGTCCATGGGAACACTGATTGAAACGCTGATCATGCCACTGATTAGCATGCCGAGCAACACGTGTTCTACCCAATTCACTCCCTTCTTAAGCCCGTCGTGTTCTAAGTATCTTTGCTAGATTGTTGTTTGATGTTGAGTACTAACCTCACTCTCTCTGCCTTGTTTGTCCTGTCTCATGTTTCTGTTGGTTGTCCGTGTGGGTGTGTGGTTGCCTTCCAGTATTGCTGTGTGTCAGCTGGTCTTCCACAGAGAATACCTCATCTCTGCCCACATGTCGGGAGTTAAATTCGCTCTTCTTTGCTGGGCGTTGTTCTGCATCTCACTAAGCTTCAACAGAGGATTCTACGAATCTTTTCCTGACTTCCACAACACACACACTCATTCTACGTACACACTCTTCACGGATTGCCCCTTGCGCGAATATCGCTTCCTGCTGCTGCAGCCGTGTCGGGATATTCTACATTCCTCAACCCAGTTACTGCTCATTATTACTGTTAATAAATCCTTTGAACTTTTCCTCTGCTCTTCGGTCTGTATGTCACACTATCGCTCATGACAGTGTGCCCAATTCATTGTAAAGAACTGACTCAGATGAGCGATTCATTTGTCTGACATCTTTAGTTCTGATTCAAAACTGGCGAGAGTAAACATCAGAGTGATGTATGATGTAGCAGTGTAGCTTTTTCAAAGCTACGCCGCTACCTAATCAAAAATATAACTTGAAAAGCTACTTGATTTAAAAAATAGCGAAGCTACCACCTCGCTACTCAGAAATGTAGTTAAGCTAATTTGTAGCGAAGCCCATCACTGTTCTCAGGAACATCAATCTCGCATTGTGATAGAAAGTGTTAAATGGATATTTCTAAAGTATCATTTACAGTCTTGATTTGTTGTTTTTAAACAAGATTAAGTAAAGCCGATTCATTACATTGCTGCAAGACAGGCTGCTGCAAACATTCCAAATACATTTCATGTTAACCTAAAATAACTTGCTCTTGTAGCTCAACTTGTAGAGCATGGTGCTAGCAACACCAAGGACATGGAACCTGCATACTGATAAAATGCTTGCCTTGGATGCATTGTAAGTTGCTTTGGACTGGTCTGCCAAAATGCATGAATGTGAATGTAATGTAAATTGGGCAGTAATATTGAGGGAAAAGGTTGAGCAACATTGTAGGAATATAGGACAATGTCAGGTTAATTTTATTTGCAGACATCAAAACCAAATTCACTTGTCTTTCAATGATTATCACATACACATCACATGAAATGAGTCCAATCAATCAATCAAACCTCACTAAGTCACTAGAATGGCTTGTAGCATTAGAGTTATTGGTGTTTGCATTAGAGATACCATCTAATCGCCTGGTATTATCCTCTCCTATCAGGTCAATTCCATCTCCCTTCGTATCTGTAATGCCTGAAAGTTTCTAATTAACATGTTCCGGCGTGTTGTTTTGCTCCTTCATCGCGTTCTAATTTGCCTAATGCTCTGATCTCCCATTTGTGTTTTGTGGGCAAGCTAATTGAATCGCTTTTGATGTGTTTATATTTTAGGGAGGGAGATCTGTAGTTACTTTCATTGTGCAAACTGGTGCTAATTGCTAAATGGAGCCAGTTAGCACCAGCTACTTATTCAGAGCAACACAGATCAAATAAGCAAATAGAATGCAATGGTGAGATCATGAGGGATGCGCTTGAGAACTGAAACTAGGTGTGACTGAGAGGAAAGAGGCTTAAACAAAAGGCTTCTTCCAACTGGGGGTGGAGAGATTAGTGTTGCATTCAGCAGGCATTTGCTTATTTCAAACCCAAAGAAAAGTACTTCAAATGCATGACAAAAATATTGATTCTCAAGTGGGGATGGCAAGACCTGCACATTTTCTCTTCTTTCAGCAGGAGATCATCTGGCGTGCATTGCTGACATTGCATGACTCTTTTGTACCTTTGTCCTCACCATGCCACAAAATCGTTTAGTGGACTGCACCTTAGTGCCTGGGGCCCAGCAAGTGTGTGTCACGTCGGGCCCTCTTCTGAGCTGCTCCTGGATGAAAGCAAAAGCCAGGCTTATTTCTTTAATTCTTCATTTCATCATTTTGTTCCTTGCAGCCATGTTCAGGAAGAAAGGCTTTCCAATACTCTCCCAAGGAACGCTTATCTTATAGCTTCTTCGCTAATGTGGCGCCACCAATTGAAGTGGTTTCCGCACCAGTCTCAGACTTGGCACCTCTTGTAGTACTTTTGTGACTTTATTTGGGGCTTTTTTTCTCTCGTGCATGAATGCATTCATAAATAAATGCAGAGATCCTACCCAAAATAAAACCGTGCTCCTTGTGTGCCCCCCTGGTTCATTTCATTAGCATTGACATTAGCAGATGCCACCACAAGCCTCAGAACTACAAAGGCTCCAGGGTTCAAAGCTACCCTGCCTGGATAAACAGATCCCCTGGAAAGAGAGAGAGAGAGAGAATAAAGGGAGAAGATCATCATAGTTCCAGCGTGGAAGGGTTGCCACGCGTTCTGTTCATTTAGTGGTTTGTTGCTCTGCATTCACCCCTTTACACACTCTCCCCCCAGCAGAGAGTTTATTCATTTAGATAAAGCCCCTACTGATGTTCTATCCATTTTGGTACATCTGGGCCTTTGTTTTCTATTAAGAGTCCCAATCTGGTTCCATGCTGCTTAAATTGCTTGAAATCCATAGAGATGCAGTGGGAACATCGGGTCATATCTGACAAGCGGTGTGTGAGAAAGAAATGACTGTAATTTATGGGTCTATATGCATGCTTTTGAGAAAGGTACTGAGAATGTATGTTTGTGTGTGTCTCTGTGGGGGCATGAGCTGTGGCTCTAATATTATAGAATTTTAGAGTTAATAAAGTGGCCTCCCTGATTTCCATACACTGTATTTGCAGTGAATTATTTATAGGCTTAATCTCTGCATTTCCTCTCCCACAATTTGCTCCCAAAGACAAAATATGTCATCAAAGAATGCAAAATCGAATTTGTCAGTAAAAAGTAGAGAAAACTATAAACAAATGAAATGGGTTCCACAAATAACAGACCTTTTCCCCATTTCTGTTTTTGGAATGCAGAGGTAAACGATAACGGGGTAAACTTCTATAGCACTGAATGGGAGACCATGGCCAATTTAGTTTTTTGCGTTCCCATTTGCTCCGACAGAAAAAGAAAAATCAACTATTATGTATCCACAACAGAGAGAGGGATGGATTACAACAATAATATTAAAGAAAGATGCCAAATTTATGGTCACTCCCCCAGCAGCTGTATTAGAAACCTCATCACAACAGTGATGACTATTTTTTTGCAACTTGGTTTTACATAAAGTATGAGGTGGTAAGTTAAAAAGTTTGCTAGATTTATGCTGCTAAATAGGGCGGAAATGTGGCATCATGATTTAGATTAATATTGTGAGGCTCTACCACTAGCATCAAAGTAGAGTGACCATGTGTCCTCTTTTTCCCAAAAATGTCCTCTTATTTGGACCAGAAAAAGGCATCTGGCCGGGAATTCAAAATATGTCTAAAATGTCTGGGATTTGGCTTTGTCTTCATTGGCTTTGTCTTTAATGTGCTCTCTACAGTTAGTACTATTATACATTCTGTGTATTTGATACTGTGTATCAGTTTTAATTTTAACCATCTTAACATGTCCTTACATGATTTTCTGGCTGAAAGCTGCAGACCACTCTCTCTCTGTGTGTGCATGCACACTGTATGTGTGCATGGGTGAGAGATTGCCAGAGCACTCTGACAATAAAAATCAGAAAATACAATGAACTAGAACACAGGGCATTTTAGAGGCGAAACTGATTGATCTTACAGTGAAATCGGAAACAGTATGTTGACTTTTCTTTAGCTAAAATCGCTCTGTGCTTACTGAAATACGAAACACTGCCCCAGTGGCCAAAGTGGTAAGTGTTGTTGGGCATATGGACATGTATGAGCTCCATTTTCTGGGTGATATGTCCACAGAGCGGTGCCAAAAAGAAGTTGGTAGTTGTTTTCATCTGTACAGGCTGTAATACAGTGAAGAGGAATGCATATTTTATAAACCATACCCCCAACCTAAACCTAAAAATCAGTGAAGTAAAATGTTATGTAAGAGGGAAAAATACAACCTTCAAATCATGCTTGTCATTGATTATACAATCGCAATTACTTCCTGCCTGGTTTCAGCATGGGATCCAAACCTAGGTTTCCCATGCTGCTGATGCAATGTGCTTCTGGTTGTGCCACACTGAAAGTTAAACATTCTAGAGGCAATGCAAAAATGTCTGATAGGAGATGGTGCTTGTCAGTGAGTCAGTGTAATGTGGCCGATCCTAGGGTATCGGAACTCTCAGAAAAAAACATGTCGACTTCCCATGTGATTATGTTGGGAGAAACAAGCCCATGAGTCTCAATTCACATAATATCCATACTAAATATCATGTGATAAGCACAAAACATCAGCCAAAGGAGAGAGTTTTTCATAGAAATGGAAGTGCACCTGGGCACAACAGGAGGATTGAAAAGTATGAAGTGTAGTGATGTTATTTTTATTTTTTATGGCATCTGACCTTATATGTTGTTATTTTATGTTATTATATTTTATTCTATGGCCATTCTTTAAAAACTAAAGGTAGACTATCTAACCCCCAAACACCACCATATTGTCCTCTTTTTGGACATCCACAATATGGTCGGTCATCCTAGTTGAAGCCAGCCCATGAGAGCATGTTGAGCCACTTTAATGCCCCATCTGACCTGGTCTTAAATTAAAACCGTCACTGTGTACCCATGGAAATCTTTTATAATTAGACCTATTTGACAGAGGTTAATCACAACTGACATTGGCTGGGTTTCCCAAAAGCATCGTAAGCCTAAGTAGATTGTAGCAATCATTCCTGACAATCTACTTAGGCTATGATGCTTTTTAGAAACCCAGCCCGTAACAGACAAAAAGGTGAATATTAAGTGCGGCTGATGCAGCCGGTGATCTGCTGCTCAACAGCACTGTTCTTATTGAGTAACGTTGTTCACTCAGTCCAAAACTTAGCTCATGTACTGTTTTTACATGATGCTGATGCATACAAAAACATATGTGACCATTTTGCATTCATTTTGATCTTGATTTTGGAGTATTGGTGATTCTCCTCTAACATCATAAGAAGCCATCTGAGGCCTAATGATCTGCAGCCATTTACACAGTTTATCTTCAGTCCACCAGTGTAATGAGTGGGAAGAGTTCCACTGAGTCTGCCTGCTGGGCCAAAGGATTCCATTAGTAGGAAAATGGTGTGGCCACTGGAACTTTTTTGTTTACAGCTTGGTAAACAGATGTTTTCTTGTGTATTCATCAAGTTGTCCTGCTGCATAAGGTTAATGCTGCCATATACAAAGTCATGCAGAAATGCAAGCCTCTGGTTTGTTGGATTGAGTGTCATCAGACTTCTTGTCTATGACCTTCATAAAAACTGCCATCAAAACCAAATTACACCTGATAATACAGTAAATGTTGTGTGACCAGGGAGTCCTAAATAAACATTTAATTGGCAATAGGATTCATTATGTGATGAGCAGCAGCCTTTCTATCAGGTGTCTGAAAACATATTTAGACAGCCATCATAGACTCGCAGCTCAGTCTAAACAGGGATACACCATCTTACCATACACAGAGGACACAGAAGCGGTCACGCACCAGCAGTGTACTATTGAAGGCCTGTGTTTGCTTGAATTAATAATTATCTGGGGCATTTAATTGGCTATGGAACACAAAGAAAAATACTGTATGTCTAACCTTAAGTTAGAAAACCTGAAATAGGGAAGAAAATATGTCATAATATCAATTGAAAGAATAGATACTGCACAGTGAGATTGCAATAGAGGAAAATCTGACAGTAAAATAGCAAGTTAATCTAACTAATTCATAATGTTTTCCCCTGTTTAATGTCCATGAGGGTCCCACCATATATTGCATATACTGATGAGTTCAAATCTGATGCCATGTCTACGCTGTCAACACTTGTTGTTGAGGTTTGGTGGTGGTTCCCCAAGGCACACCACTATCCCACTATCCCACATAACCATCGTCGATAGTTTTCCTTTTCAAGTACTTGTCCATGCTTTCTGTCTGTCTTAGTAGCGTGTTTACTCATAATGTTTGAAATTCGGCTATGCAAAAAACGCAAGTAACATAGGTAAGCTGCATAATGAGGTCACAGGTGACAAGTGTGCTAATTGGGTAATGAAAAACCAACAAATTTGCATCTTTTCCAATTTGTAGATTTGTTCTTGCAAATTATTTCTTGCAATGCCACAGCAAATAATTTACATTTTTTTCCGGAAATATAAGTCGCACCAAGTCAAAATTGCTTTGTTGAGAGAAAAAAACAAAACACTTAATGCCGAGTTTATACTACCCGATTTTAGCCCTGATTTTCCTCTCACTGGCAGTTAATGGAGATCACTGACAATAGCCCGAAATCAGAGGCAAATGGGTGCTCACTCACATGAGCGACAGTCGCTATGCCTTCTCTATGCCTTCACTATATTTTCATCTGTTTTGTTGCATGTGTTTGACCAGCCGCATCAGTTACATATAAATTAGGTATATAAATTGCTTCGGACTGTCGTAGGACCTTTCAGATGTGAAAAAATCTGTGACTTATATTCCAGAAAAAAATTATTTATTCATTTTGTGGAACCTGATAATTTTCCACGACACACCTGACAATCTTTCACTGCACACTAGTGTGCCATGGCACAGGGATTGGGAAAAACTGCCCTAGTGTAGTGCTAATTGAGGATGCTAAAAAGAGATAATTAAGTGAACTAAATAATGCTGCACTTAGACAACCACTGGGGGGTAGAAAGCAAGGCAGGGTTGTATGTTCTTGTGTGTATTGAAGGAAGAAGCAGTGGCTAGGAAAGTGGAAGAGGGATTAACAGAGATGATTTAAAAGGATTAGCAAATTCCACCGAATCCAAGGAGCCGTCAGAGCCCTCTACCACATGCTCCTCAACCCATAATCCTTTTCAAGTGTGCCACAGAATTGCTGTTCCCTGTTATCTGCCCGATTCAAATGATGAAACCCAATAAAGTTGACAGCCTCTGTGAACAGGGTAAAATGGAAACAATGAGTGTAAAATGCTGCTCAGCCAAAGAGGGATTAGAACGAAAAGCAAGTGTTCCACTGTAACTCCTTTCACATATGAACTTCATGCAGGTACTGGCTCCATGAACCTCTCTAAGGAGCCCCTGTCTTTTCCAAAATGGAGACTGCTTATCACTAAATGTTCTGGATCCATGAAATGTGTCTCTGATTGCATTCATACCTTCATGTCCCATGCCCATGCTAAAAGGGAGGGTGTGGATGTATGGTAATGTTTCCTATCCATCATGCAGATATCAAATGGCAATCACTGCTGATAAAAGAGGCCTCAACGTGACTACAGCCACTTAGAGAACAAAGGGAATGTGTGGCCATCAAAAATAATGGGCCAGGGATGTATATTCCGAATTGTAAGTGCAAAAGATACATAAGAGCATTAAATGGGGCTAGGAGGAGGCTGTCCTTGCTATTTGAGCAAAATGGGAAATTGAATTACATGAGCATTTGGCACAAGCATTGGTAACGTCACTTGAGGCAATGCCAAGCCCCACCCTCCATACTCTGGCCAAAGAGAAGCTTTTGGAGAGGAATGATTGGATGGCATGAAGACCAATGAAGTCTCAGGTATCCCTTTAATGTGATGGACTAGAGGACTCGTGGTCCCTGTGGTAATTATTTTGCTGCTGTTCTATTGGGAGTTGGGTGGTGGGGCAGCAGTAATTAATGTTGGGTTGATAGATCCGATGACTTCCTGCTCCAGGCATACTTAAGGGATGGGACGAGAATAAGAATAAGCATCATCTCCAGACGGTGAACACTGCATATGCTGGACGCTTAAATTATTGCAGAGAGATGAGCGATCGCTCAAATCCGGATAACAGGTGAATGTGAAATAATCTCTAACTCAATTTTGGGCTTTGCTTTTTTTTTTTTTGGCCTTGCACGAGGGAAGTTTTCAGGAAATTTTAGTACTAAAGTTTTTAGAAAATAGTTTGGGTTTCGGGGTAGTGATAATTACACTGTCATTCATATCTGTTTTGTGTAAAAAAACAAAAAACAAAGACATTCTACACTGATTGCCTGATGAAAAAAATAAAATAAGTCAACTGAACAATAAGATGTTTTATTGATGTGGAGGTTAACGATCCAGACTCAGCCTTGCACTGTTAGTTTTAAATGTCACATCTCTCACAAACTGCCCTTTGTGTTGGCAGCAAAGAATGAGAGCATGTGCATGTATGTGCACAGGTTAAGTTGTATCTATCTTCAAAGGTCTGTTATGGAGCACATTGTAACAACACCAGTCACTGGTTCAGCCCAATCACCCTGTCGATTTCTAGACACTAATTCATGTATGAAATCAAAGCGATGCCAAGATTTTAAGCATTACCTCTGACAATGAGCAAGCCTTTGGTCTTGCTCTGTGTTCTCAAAATGTCAGATTCTTATCTATCTATGGATGTCCACCTACTTGTGCAGAGAGTTTCAGGGCATGGTTAAAATAATGTTTCTGTGGTTAAATGGTCTGCTTTGCTTTGAGGCTTCCTTGTAAAAATATGCATTTAATGACCTGTGAAGGGGATTAGAAAAACAATTCTAAGTGATCAGATAATATCCTCAGCAATATCGTCAAAAGCCTAGCCACAGTCAGATTCCTTTTTGCCTCAAACCTATGTTAGAAAATGTCAGTGTCCTATCAATGCATGCCGAGGCTTTGGAAAGACATCCTAATGAGGAGAGAGTCAAGGGTTCTTCACTGGTTTAATCTGACCCCTGTCTGGTGCTTAAAGACCAGTCTTGAGAGGCCATTTCTCTGAAAGTCTGCATGGAGCATCGGCCGATGTTAGCTAATGAGTGCATATTTAAACCACTCATGCACAATTAGAACATTGAAGCAGAGATATCCAACAGCTATAAGGGCACACAACATCCTGGGAATACTGTACACAGTCTTAGTCTGACATAATAGTGCTATGGCAAATCTGACCTATAGTCTCAATAAAGTCTTCAGTCTGAATTCTCCAACAGTGGGGTCTATGTCATATGGATAGAAAGAACTAATTTCATTATTTAACATATTTTCAATGCTATGAACTAATTGTCATAGCCTGTATAAAACTGCTATGTAAATCCACAATTGCAATAATCTATCCCTAGTTGTAGTGCTGTGAAGATGCCAAGCCTGGTCAGAGTGATCTACAGTAGTAGAGGCAACTAATGCAACTATGTTTTACAGTGTACATTACTTTTTTCCACACAACAATTATGGAGATGGGCTTTTCATCTGTGCCTTTCCAATTGCTCGACTGTGTTTTCATATTAACAACATATTGATCTCAAATTGCTGGAGCATGTTATTTGGCCAGATACATAATGGCCATCATTGCTCCATTTTTGTCGTGATGGTGTCACATACCTTCTGGGATCATAAGGTTGGAATTTTGTATCTGTACTGATCTCACAGTTTTAAGCTGTGTCTCATAGTAGATCTGACAACGTCTGTCTAAAGTACAGGATGGGGAAATAGGAGAACAAAACATTACGTTACGAGGCTTGGTCTGTAGGTTTTTTTTTTTAATTCAAAATGATATACTGTTGTAACAAGTTTAAAGGAATGAGGAAGCAGGAGATGGCAATTCCAACTCAGGAATGTCAATTTTATTCACAAAATAATACGTTTGCTGCAATGCACAACAATATAGCTTCATATAACTTAAATCATCAAAATGGCATCGGCTAGCACACACAAACTGCTTGTCAGCTGGGCTCTCTCCCTCTCTCACTCTGAGGACTGGCCCTTTTATTTCCCCTGTTTCTCAATATGAACACAGAAACAAGCAATTAATCTCAGGTGAGAACCCTTACGGCTTACTCTCTTTCCAGCTTGACCATGCCCTTGCCTCCACATACCCCCACCATCTGACTCCGGGAACCGTCTGGACTGCTGACCCCTTTCTGGAAAAGAAGTCTGCAACAGCCATCAGGGCCCCTGGCATGTGGACCACCTCAAACTTAAACGACTTAGTCTACTTAGACTTTCTCACAGACAGCTTCCAACTAATGTTCAGCACTGAGTGCTCCTCCCCCTCACCACCTGGGACAGTACAGCACCCAGCCCCCTGTCCACTGCGTCCGTCTACAAAACAAAAGGGAGAGAGAAGTCAGGGGAATGCAGAAGTGGCCCGCCACAAAGTGCGGCTTTTACTTGTGTGAATGCTTGTTGGCACGGCTCCATCCACTGGACAGGGTCTGGAGCTCCCTTTCTAGTGAGATCAGTCAGCGGGCTGGTGACATCCGAATAATTTAGCACAAACCTTCGATAATAGCCAGCCAGCCCCAGGAACTGTCTCACCTCCTTTTTGGTCTTGGGTCTTAGGCAGGTCGCAATCACCGCGGTTTTATTAATTTGGGGCCACAATTTTGCGGGCATGCAATTTTTGGCCCGTGACCCAAGTGGAACCCCAGATACCGTACTTCCAACCGCCCAATTGCACACTTCTTTGGGTTTGCCGTGATCTCCACTCATCGCAGCAACCTCAGAACGGCCCCCAGATGCTGCATGTGCCACTGCCAATCATAAATGTAAATAATGATGTCATCCAAATAGGCAGCGACATAAGCAGTATGCGGTCTGAGGACCCTGTTCATAAGACGCTGAAACATAGCCGGTGCCCCAAACAAACCGAAGAGAAGGGTCACAAATTGGTGCAAACCAAACGGTGCGGAGAAGGCCGTTTCTTTCACGGGACATCGGCGTTAAGGGGATCTGCCTATAACCCTTTGTTAAATCCAGTGTCGAATAAAAGTGAGCTGTGCCCAACCGAACGAGCAGTTCGTTAATACGAGGCATTGGATATGCATCAAATTTTTACACCCCATTGACCTTCCTATAATCCGCACAGAAATGGACCGAGCCATCGCTCGGGCTGGCCTAATCACTGTGGGATTCTTCTATTACCCCCATATTGAGCATGGCCTTTAATTCTTCCCATACTACCTGTTTCTTGTGTTCGGGTAGGAAGTAGGGACGACTATGTACCACTACCCCGGGGGTTGTCTTGATGTGGTGTTCTATGAGATTAGTACAGCCGGGGTAATGTGAGAACAATCCTTTTGCAACCTGGCAACCTCTGTAAGCTGTGACAGCGAGAGGTGGTCTCCATAAGGACCAGGGTGAACTGATTGGCTTTTAGATTCACCTCCGATCCGAGCTCCTCTCTCTCCAGAACTACTGTTGCCAATGATATGGTGACTGCCTCTTTCCACGGTTTTAGTAGGTTGAGGTGGTAAATCTGACATGCCCCGCCCCTATCCGTACACACTACCTCATAGTCAACTTCCGCGTGTGGCCTCAAAGTGCCCTTGCCACTTAGCAAGTAATTTTCGAGCTTGATGTGGAGAGCAGTACAAGTACTTTATCTCCCTGTGCAAACTCCCGTAGCCGAGTTCCCCTGTTATGCAGCCAGGACTGACGTTCTTGCACCTGTGGCAAATTCTCCTGTGATAGTCGTCCCAGTGTGTGGAGTTTTTTCTCTCAGGTTAAGAATGTATTGAATTTCATTTTTGCTCTCTGAAGGTCCCTCCTCCCAATTTTCCTTCATGACGTCTAACACGCCACAGGGATAATGCCCATATAACAATTAAAACGGGAAAACCCCCATGGAAGCTAATAATCTCTCGCACTGCAAATAACAGGAGTTCGAGGCACTTAACCCAGTTCTGAGCATCTTTGTGCACCAACTTCCGAATCATATTCTTTAAGGTCTTATTAAATCATTTGACCAAGCCATCCATTTGTGGATGGTACACGCTTGTCCGAATCGATTTAATACCCAATAATTTGTACAGATCATGTAGTGTATATGACATAAATGCAGTGCCCTGATCAGTGGGGATTTCTTTCAGAATCCTCACTCAGAAGATAATTCTGAAGAGTGCCTTCACAACACTACGTGCGGAGATGTTGCACAGAGGCACTGCTTCTGGATATCGCGTTACGTAATCCACCAGGACTAACGCAAAGCGATGCCTGCTAGCTGTCCATTCTAATGGCCCGATGAGGTCCATTCCAAATCGTTCAAAGGGGACCTCAATCAATGTGAGGGGGTACATTGGCGCTTTTGGAGTGGCCGGCGGATTCACCAGCAGACATTCACGGCATGCTGCACACCACCGCCAATCGTCCCCGTGAATGCCCGGCCAATAGAAATAGGCCATGAGACAGCTTAGTGTTTTCCCCTGTCCCTAGTGACCTGCCATCGGATTATAATGAGTTGCCTAGAATAACATTTCCCGACGGCTCTTTGGTACCAACAACTGGGTTGTATTTTCTTTTGTCCGAGCATCCTGTGTTACTCTATACAACTGATTTGTATAATTGAAAAATATGGATATGCGAGGGTGATGCCTGGCTGAAGATGTTGACCATCAATCACTATCACTTGGTCAAATGCGTGCTTCAGGGTTTCGTCTCACGACTGCTTAAATGGAAATCCTCTATCAGAATTCCCTAAGGGCAGGGGAGGATGACACCTCCCTTTCCCCGGCGTCAGCCTGACACAGAGCAGACGCAGACGGCCCAGGCCACGCTTCCCCAGCCATCGCTTCACCCATTTCACACCGACTAACTTTCTTACGGGACCCATCCGCACACAACCCCTTCAATAATAATAATCAGAAAGCCGGCCAATTAGTTCCCAAAATTAGTGGATGGGTGAGGCGAGGACTAACCACCACCTCGACATTATGCTTTTGTCCCTGGAACATTATCGTGACAGTCACTATGGGATAATCCTGAATATCTCCGTGCACACACCTCACCCGATTATTTCCATCCAATGCCCCATTTTGAACCAAGCATTGATGAATGGAGGTTTGATTACAACCTGAATCCACCAAGGCTTGGTACAATCACCAGTACTAAGATCGGGGAGCCGGTTTCAGGGGAATGTTCCACCGTTTCCGGAGGAACAGAAAAGAGCAGGGGGTGGGGGGGAAGCTGGGGATGAGAAAACTGAGGGGGAAATGGTGTGGGGCACGCTGGCCCCCAGATATGCCGCCAGATGGTCTTCCGCCAGCTGAACCGCTTCATCCAGCGATGCCGGCCTGTGGCACTGGACCCACTCAGCCAAACTGCTCCAGCACCACCAAGTTGATCACATCATCCACATCACTGTTCTCCTTACTGCCAGCAGGCAGCACGGAGCTGCTGAGCAAAGGCTAACAGGTGGCCGAACTCACTCAGTGTCAAGGAGCGGAAACGTAGGTGGTGTTTTTCTGGGCTGCGGCCGACCCGTTGCAGGATGGACTTCTTCAACAACTCGCAGTCCAGGAGGTTGGTGACTGGAAGTTGCTGTGCCACAATCTGGGCTTCCCCAGAGAGCAGCGGCAGAAGATATACCACCCATTTTTCCTGCGGCCATCTCATGGCTTTGGCCGTGTGCTCAAAGAGCTCGAGGTAGGCCTCCGGAACATCTTGAGGGCCCATCTTTGTGAGCAACATGTGAGGGCTTGCTGCTGCTGAGTAAAAGGCGGAAGCCACTCACTCCTGGGGCACTAGCCTCCGCAGCACCTGCTGGTTATCCTCCTGGGCTCGAAGGAGTGTCTTGAAACACTGCTGCTGCTCTATGCATAAGTCCAGGAGGGCTTGGTGTTGGGCCTGGTGAATGCTGGCCAGGGACCTGAAGACACTCTCCAGCGGCAACGACTCCATGGCAGCTTATCCTCTTCCTCGTTTTCCCAGGTTTTGGCACCAGTGTAACAAGTTCAAAGGAATGAGGAAGCGGGAGACGGTGATTCAAACTCAGGAATGTCACTTTTATTGACAAAATAATACGTACGCTTCAATGTGCAAAAATATAGCTTCATATAACATAAATCTTCAAAATGGCATCGGCCAACACACACAGCTTGTCAGCTGGGCTCTCTCTCTCTCACACTCTGAGGACTGGCCCTTTTATTTCCCCTGTCTCTCACTGTGAACCCAGAAACAAGCAATTACCAGCAATTCATCTCAGGTGAGAACCCTTACCGCTTACTCTCTTTCCAGACAAATGCTTGGCCATGCCCTCGCCTCCACAACTGTATATCTATTTTTTTTGCTGTGGTAGTTTCTATTTTCAAGGTAGACACTGAGTCACACACATGCATAGGATAATGGGGGGGGGGAGCTTTTAAATACATTTGTCAGTAAATAAATTAATAAATGGAAAAGTACTTTGATAAAGCAATTCAGGTGCAAATTTAATTAACAAGTTACTTGTTACATAATCAAAAGGAATGTGATGATGTAATGCACATAACTTGTAACATCTTATCCCAACACTAATGATAGCTCTATTCCAAAACTAAGTGAGCTGCCTGTGGATGCATCATGTTCTCAGTGAAGGCACTCCCAGAATGCATTGCGATGAGCTGAAAAAATTAGTTTTCATTAACTAGGTTCGGGAGGAGCAAGTTCATTTAAACCAACCAATCACATTGCCAGAGTAAGCATATATAAACAGCTGCTTACCTCTACATGGCGTCGAGTCTTCCGGAATTTGGCTCCGCCCATTGTCCACGATCTGACCCATGCAAGTGTCTCGGATCATCGGATGCAACTTCGCTGCAAAGCATTCGCCTTCATCAGAACAGCTCTTCCGACTAAATCATCTCGTTTTTCAACAGAAGCTGCCGCAACAGCTCATTCATTTTACAGCATTGACGTCTACCACTTTAAGTGTTACTTTTACTCTGTCTTTCTTCCTAATCTCTATTCGCCGAAGCAGATTATTGTGTGAAGCTGCTTCTGCAAACTGGTTGTTTCTGTACTGTATTCATGTGAAACAGCTCTCTACGACGGCTCATATGTTCTCTTTCCTAAATTTCCCACCCGGAGCGGCCTGTTGTGTGAGCCCACCTCCGCAGGCCGACCACTTTGGTGCTGTATACATGTGAAACAGCTCCCTTCGACTGCTCATATGTTCTCTTATCTAAACTTTCCCCCCGGAGTGGCCCATTGTGTGAGCCTAACCCTGCATGTGACCGCTTCGGTGCTGAATACATATGAAACAGCTCCCTATGACTGCTCATATGTTCTCTTATCTAAACTTTGTAAACCCGTTGCGTGAGCACGCCTCCGCAAGCGACTGTTTCGGCACTGTATACATGTTTCAGGACTTCCCTAAACATATATGTTCTCTTATCTAAACTTTCCTCCTGGAGTGGTCCATTACGCAAGCTGCATCCGCGAACCTGCGCTGCTCCGGCTTCATGCCATTCGAGCTCTATTACAGCTTTATTCGAATGCGAGAGAAACAAAGATTCTTAAATTAATTCAACCATAATTTCAACCCCCTCATCGTTTTAGTCTGGTTCTACCATACAGGTGATTCCTGTCAGCCTCATTACTTCGCCATGCAGCTCGTTTAGGGCGTGCTCTATTTAGTGATTTCGTTTCTTCCAACATGACTATCATGATTTTTCTCCCTCCAAAGTGCCCTTCAGAGTGCAATTTATTCCATTCGAACACAGGGGCAATCATGCAACAAGCAAACTTCCCCCCAAACGACCGCTTCTCTAATACAACATATTTTCAAATCAACGCAGACATTTTAGCACGAGCACGCTGCCGCAACAGCACCTGCTCTGACTATGCTACAGCTCACTACAGCTATATACAGATTTTGTCTGAACAGACACGAGCCGAATGCAAGAGGCAGACCGCGTGCCGCGTCACAACTTATCCATAATCATTCTGCAAACATGTCTCGCCTCCTCACAGCATCAGAGTTGGACGTCTTTCCTCTCGCCCTGGATAAATGCTTCACACAGGTAAAACCAATTCATTATTTTTATTCTTACAGACAAGTCTTCTCTACTTTTGCTTGAATCATTGGATTACAAACCCTTATCAACTTTGACTATAGAACCTTATTGCTGCAAGATTTTAAAAGTGTTCAACAATCT
Organism: Myxocyprinus asiaticus; assembly: GCF_019703515.2. Lineage (NCBI taxonomy): Eukaryota > Metazoa > Chordata > Actinopteri > Cypriniformes > Catostomidae > Myxocyprinus > Myxocyprinus asiaticus. The sequence continues at coordinate 29,776,218 of NC_059354.1, forward strand.
GTCAATCTTACGCTCCACCCAAGTTTAAAAATAATGGGTTTAAATCGACACTGCATGATTCGGCTTTGCACTTTGCTTCATACTCACAATATTTCAGTTTTTCTGTAGAATTTATTACAGGTCATCAATATAAACAAGACATTTTATTCATCTCACCATTGCAACGGTGCCCATAGAGTATCTTTTAAATCCAACTCCCAGGCACAAACTCCAAATGATTTCATACGCAAATGCGCTGTCCAAGCGCCACAACTGTGGTGTCTTCGGGCCATGCGACAAACTCCTACTACACTGCAAAACAGCGCAATGTGCTGTTCACGGCACGTCTTTCAAGCCATGCGTCTAAGTATCCACGGCCCTGTAACCTACATCGTGCCACTCATACCAAACGTACCATTACCCACCCAGTGATCTACATAATCGGCCGTTTCAGGACTTCCCTAAACATTTCACCATAAGCCTGCACCTCTGTACCAATCAATTTCATTCAAACATAGCCTACCATACTCGGCAGCAGAGGGTATGCAGATTTCAATCTCCCCTTCACATTGGAGACTGATGCTGGCAGTGAAGGCCTGGGTGTTGTCTTATACCAGCAGCAGGGTGAGTGAAGGAGAGTCATGGCTTGTGCCAGTAGGAGACTTTGTAAAGATGAAAGGAATGACAGAAATTACAGTAGCATGAAGCTTGAGATACTGGCCCTCAATTGGGCTATCTTTGAAATATTCTGTGGTTATTTGCTGGGTTATCTGTGGTCATCACAGATAACAACCCTCTGTGCCATCTAAAAATGGCCAAGCTCGGTGCAACTGAGCAAAGATGGATCGCTTAGTTAGCTGTCTTTGATTTTGAGGTGAAATACTGCCCCAGATGGCATAATGCAGTTGCTGACTCCCTCTCTAGGCAGCCATCAGCAGGGGAGCCTGCCACTCCTGAGGATTCAGAATATGATGACTGTATTGCTATCTGAAATATAATAAACAAAGGAACAGCCTTAGAGCCTGACTTAGTAATGGCTGGTGAAAAGTGCTGTAGCGTTAGACAGATTGGTGCTTTGGAGTGTGGTGTAGAGGAAGGCAGTAAACCTCAAGGAAGTATGCCTACTCTGCCGGGTTATACAACAGCTGAACTGAAGGATTTTCAATTGAAAGATCCCACTTTCAGTTCTTTCAGAACCTTTTGGGAACATAAAAAAGCCCACCACTTGTGCGAGATCTGGTCTATCAAAGTCTGTACTGTCACTGACAAAGTAGTGGAAGTGAGTTAGAGAGCTGGATGGCTTGCTTTATCACATTGTGAATGACCAACATCATGGTGAATGTCAAGAGCTGCTCTTACCCTCATGTCTAAAAGAATAGGTCCTTGAAAGTGTTTATGACAGTATGGGACATCAGGGCATTGAGCATTGCAGTAGATTTTACTGTGCTTGAACCTGCCTCTGATGGCCATGAGAATGTGTTAACTGTGACTGATGTTTTCACAAAATTCACACAGGCGTTTCGAACCAAGGATCAGAGGGCTGATACCACTGCCAAGATCCGTCATGAGTGGTTCATGAAATATGGTGAGCCTGAACGATTGCATTCTGATCAGGGCAGAAATATTGAAAGCGAGGTAATTGCTGAGTTTCAGACATTTGGGTAGGAACAAAATATAGGATTCATGGGGTCCTACTGTATACAGGGTCATAGATGTGCAGGGTAACACACATACTATTGAGCCCCTTGAGGGTGGTCCTATAAAGAGAGTCCATAGACTTGACTTGCACCCTTGTGTTTACTCTGTTCCTGAGCCAGAGGTGACTGAAACCCATTCTCCCACAACACCACAATTGAGGGGGTAATCTGTTTCTGAGCAGGTTGAGGTTGTGCATTCTGATCCTGATTTTGTTGTGTTAGAAAATGTCCTGTATCTTAGTCTCCGCTTGGCTACATTCTCCCCTGCTAAAAGTCATTCTCCCCGATGACTTAATACATATTTTTCACGTTTTTTAACAGCTTCTCTAAAGAACACACTACCCAGGCTTATTAACGCCTGAGAGAAGACTTCAGGACTGAGTGAAACCTGAATGTGAACCCTGAAAACCCTGTGTCAGCCGCTGAAGCCCAATGGCACAATGACACAGCTCCTAGGGTGTCTGGTCCAGAGAGTGTTGAGCCTGACATTGGCACGGTTCCTAGAGTGTCACAACCAGAGATGAAAAAGCCTGTACCAGCACCAAAAAGAACAAAAAGAGCCATACACTCAAACCCATTTAATGAGCCAAAATTAGCATGCAATGCTGTTTCACTCAGTCCTGAAGTCTTCTCTCAGGTGTTAACAAGCCTGGGTAGTGTGTTCTTTAGAGAAGCTGTTAAAAAAGTGACAAATATGTATTAAGTCATCGAGGAGAATGACTTTTAGCAGGGGAGAATGTAACCAAGTGGAGAAATTTCATGTAATTAAACTCTAGTCATAAATTGGACATGACCCTTTTGAGAACCAGAGTTTTGCGACACCTGCTTTTCAGCACTCTCTCGTGTTAGAGATGTGAGAACAGACATTGTGCAAGAGAGCTCCTAGTCTTGTTTTTAGGTTGAGAATTCTTTGGGTAAACATCAAATTTCACTAAATGCTGATAAATTGCATTAAAAATGTGTTCAGAAGAGTTGTTTGTTTAAATTGAGTGTTTGTTATGTTTTTATTTTAAAGGATGCATGTGGATTGCATGTGTGGAGTTTGACAACGTTTTGTGCACATGTGAGAACTGGGTATGTATATTTTTAATTAACCATTTCTCATTTAATGATTTATAGCCCAGAGTGTTTTCCAATTAAGTGAACATGTGTAATGAGAATTTTATTGTTTGTAATTGTTATATGTATCCTTTAAGCCTGGTTAAAAAATAAGCAAAATGCTTTGAGTGATTTAAGCATTTGTTAAATGCATAACATGCTTTGAGTGATATAAGCATGTATTAAGGTGATGTATGCTGAAGCATATGGGTAGGGTAATGCCATGTTTGTATTTTCATTTAACATTAGCCTCTACCGTAATTAATTTCCGTATGTCATTTTTGTATTTCATTACCATATGTAATTGTTTTGTATTTCATTTTCGTATTTTATTGTACAATATTTCTTTCTACTGTATTTCACTGTGCTGAGCTTTATATTTTTTTATATACATATATATACCGCTGTTTTTTTTCTTAAAAAAAAAAAAAAAAACGTCTGTCAGATAAATCCCCCAAAAATGAGTTTTGTATCCTGTGTAATTATTAACAACCTACCAGCTACATAAGTGTGACACCCCCACCCAAATCGAGTTGTTGTGAGTCTGCTAGAGTGTTTGTAATGGTCTCAGCTGCTTCCTGTTCCAGTTGCTGCCGGCACGCTGCATAAGTCTGTTTGTTTGTAGCTTGCTAGCCTGCTTAGCATTGCGTATTCCTCTATGTTCATCGTTTCATCCTTTGCCATTTTACCGCGTGCTTCATTTTGATTCCTGCTTTTGTACTGTTTCAACAGTGTGTATATTACCGCGTGCACCTGTTTTCTTTTCCTTTTTCTTTTCTTTTTTCTGCTTGTCTACATCTCGCATTTTGACTGTGTGCATTCGTGTTCTCAGTGTTTTACGCAGATTCTTACACAAATCTCAAACATCTGCTGATCAGGGTCCTCCACAACAACAGCAAACAAATGCGTGAGGGATTCACATCGATCTCAAACCCTCGCCGCTCAAGAACAACCATAACAACAACAACAACAAACAACTGCGGTAAGTCCTGCATTGTATGCCACATGCTTACTATAGCCTCTTCCGTCAGCAGTGAGGGATTTACATGTGATAAATGTAAGGAATCAGTCAGGCTGACAGAGAAGGTTAATAAGTTAGAGACACACATCCGAACGCTAGAGGAGTTCAATGAGAAAGAAAAGCCAGTAGATACAGTAGCAACACACGCACTTTGTTTCCGGCTGTAGAGTCCCCACAGCAGGGCATTTGGGTGACATCTTGGTGGCATACTCGCTCAGCAAAGCGACACCACTCTCCCATTCCTGTTAGGGTTTCCAATTGATTCTCTCCACTAGGTGATGCACCCAATGATAATCATGTTGAAAGCGCTCTTGTTATAGGAGATTGTATTGTAAGGAATGAGGAAATAGAGACTCCAGCCACTATTGTTAAATGCATTTTGGGGGCTTGAGCATCTGACATCAGATCAAATTTACAAGTGCTGGCTAATGCTAAACGTAGATTTTCTAAAATTTATATTTATGTCAGCACTAACGATGTCCGGCATGCCAGTCGGAGATCACTAGAGATAATGTAAAAGAGGAGTGTGATCTTGCAAAAGTGATGTCAGACATTTTAAAATGCTCTGGCCCCCTCCCTGCTCATCGTGGTGATGAGGTTTATAGTATATTAGTGTCACTGAATAGCTGGATGTCTGAGTGGTGTCCAAAGAATAGCATGGGATTTATGGACAAGTGGAAGAGTTTTTGAGGTAGACCTGACCTGCTAAACAGAGATGGACTCCATTCCTCCTGGGAAGGTGCTGCTCTCCTCTCTAGTAATTTGGCTTATAATCTTAATAGTGATAGTATTTGACTAACTGGGGCCCAAGTAGAAAGCAGACAAACTGGTTAATCCGCACATTTGCATTGAGACGTCACACAGGTCACATAAACTACAACACATAGAGACTGTATCACCTAGATATCACATAGAGGCTGTGTCTGTTCCATAAACTACCAAACACAAACCCCTCTCTAAATCATTTAGGAAAAAACTGATTAAGGTACAACTTGAAAAAAAAAATTAAGATAAACATCATATAAAGGTAGGGCTACTAAACATTAGAACTCTTTCAACCAAAGAAATAATTGTAAATTAAATTATTACAGATCATAATTTGGATGTGCTCAGTTTGATGGAAACCTATCTTAAACCAGATGAATATATTAGTTTAAATGAATCTACTCCCCCAGGTTATTGTTATAAACATGAGCCTCATCTGAAGGGTCGAGGAGGAGGTGTTGCTTAAATTTACAGTTAAGTTTTTGGTGTTACTCAGAGGACAGGATATAAGTTTAAGTCTTTTGAACTAATAATGCTTAATGTGACACCGTCAGATACAAATAAAAATTATCTGTCATATTTTGCCCTTGCTACAGTATAAAGATCACCCTGGCTGTATTCTGATTTCCTTGGTGAATTTGCAAATTTTCTATCAGATCTCGTAGTTACTGTGGATAGAGCTTTAATTGTTGGTGACTTCAACATTCACATAGATAATGAAAATGACACATTGCGATCAGCATTTATCAGTATTCTCAACTGTCTCTTGAGTCAGACAAAATGTGACAGGACCAACTCATCGCCATAATCATATGCTAGATTTAATTCTGTCATATGGATTTTATGTTGATACTATAGAAAATCTGCCACAGAGCGATGACATCTCAGATCATTACCTTGTCTCTTGTATGCTGCGATCAGCTAATATTACTCAATCTACACCATGCTATCATTCAGATCTTTTCTTTTGACCACAAAAGATAGCTTCACTAATAATCTTCCAGATTTATCTCATATACTGAGTAAGTCAAAAAGTCTAGAATAACTTGAAGTAATAACAGAAAATATAAATTCAGTCTTCTTTAGCACTCTTGATAGCGTCACCCCCCTTCGATAAAAGAAAATTAAAGAAAAAAGCCCAGCACAATGGTACAATGATAACATTCGTGCTCTCAAGAGAGCAGCTCGGAAAATGGAGCGAAAGTGGAAGAATACAAAATTAGAGGTATTTCGTGGTGCATGGAATGAATAGTGTCTGTAGGTATAGACAGGCACTAAAAGCTCCCAGGTCAGCATATTTTAGCAAACTCAGAGAAAATAACCACAACAATCCTAGGTGTTTATTCAGTACTGTGGCTAAATTAGTTAGGAATAAAGCCTCGACTGAACCAGATATAATGTTGCAGCACAATAGTAATGGCTTCATGAATTTATTTACTGATAAAATTGAAATAATCAGAAATATAATGGAATTATGCAATTGTCTGTCAAGGTACCTCAGAAAACAGTGTCTCATAATTTTTCTCATGAGCAACTTCAATCCTTTGCTGTCATAGATCATGAAGAGCTAAAAAACTTACAGAAACTAATACCAACAAAGCTCTTAAAAGAGGTATTCCTTTTAATCTCAGAACCTCTTCTTAATATTATTAACTCCTCACTATCCTTAGGACATATCCCAAGACACTTTAAAATGGCAGTTATCAAACTGCTTGATTAAGAAGCCACAGCTTGATCCTGGAGAATTGGCTAATTTTAGACCAATTTCAAATCTCCCGTTTATGTCAAAAATACTAGAAAATGTTGTATCCTCCCAACTATGTTCATTTCTACAGAGAAATAGTATATATGAACTATTTCAGTCAGGATTTAGGCCCCATCACAGTACAGAGACTGCACTTATCAGAGTTACAAATGACTTGCTCTTATCATCTGATCACGGCTGCATTTCTCTTCTAGTCCTTTTAGATCTTAGCGCTGCATTCGACACCATAGATCATGAAATTCTCTTGAATAGAGAATTATGTTGGCATTTATGGACTTGCATTAGAATGGTTTAGGTCCTATTTACCAGACAACTACCACTTTGTCTGTGTAAACGAGGAATTGTCAAATCAAACAAAAGTATGCAGTGCCACAGGGATCAGATTTAGGGCCTCTGCTTTTCTCCTTATATATGCTTCCCCTTGGAGATATTATCAGGAATTGTGGAATAAGTTTCCACTGTTATGCCAATAATACCCAACTTTATATTTTTTTGAAACCCAATGAAATTTCACAATTCTTCAAATTAGCAGTGTATCAATGAAATCAAAGATTGGATGGCCAGAAATTTCCTTCAACTCAATTCCAACAAAACAGAGGTACTAATTATTAGACCAAAAACCTCTAAAAAATAAGCCGCTAAAATATAATTTCACTCTCGATGGATGTACTGTTACATCGTCTTCTACAGCAAAGAAATTAGGTGTTATATTTTATACCAATTTGTCCTTTGAAAATCAAATTTCCAATGTTTGTAGAACAGCATTCTTCCACCTCAGAAATATTGCTAAGTTAAGACACATGCTTTCTGTTGCTGATGCTGAAAAACTAATTAATGCGTTCATGACCTCAAGACTAGATTATTGGATGTCCAGCAAGTTCAATAAATAAACATCAATTGGTTCAAAATGCAGCAGCCAGAGTCCTGACTAGAACCAAGAAATATAATCATATTAGCCCCATTTTATCATCATTACATTGGCTACCTTTTAAATTTCACATTAAGTTTAAAATTTTGTTAACTATGTACAAAGCTTTGAATGGTTTAGCTCCACAGTGCTTAAGTGACCTACTATTGCACTATATTCCATCACGTTCATTATGATAGCAAAATTCTGGCCTGTTCATAATCACTAGAATATCAAAATCCACAAAAGGAAGTAGATCATTTTCCTATTTGGCTCCTAAACTATGGAATAGTCTCCCTAACATTGTTTGGGATGCAGACACACTCACTCAGTTTAAGTCTAGACTAAAGTCTCATCTATTTAGCCAGGCATACACCTAAATTATCCATCATCTCACAATTAGGTTGATTTAGTTAGGTCTGCTGGAACCAGAAACATGTCTCATGCTCTATAACTCTGCAAAAAAATAAATAAAAATAAAATAAAATAAAAACATTTAATGGCATCTACATTAATATTATTATATTTATCTCAACCTCGGGATTCATATCCAACCATTAGACATGTGATACTTCATATGCCACTGCCTGAACCTTGGATTTAGGATTGACCTCACCGAAATGACCTGCCGGTTGAACTGTGATGCACCTCATTGATCTTTGCCTGCATCACCTTGGTCTAATGGTGAACTACACTCTTAAAATTGAATGCATAGACTGTCAATTAATTCCCAACAAAAGCCTTCATCAGACAACTAACAAAGGGCAATGCATCTATGAACCTCTGCAGTTAATCCAGGATGAACTTCAAAGACATAATTCACTAATCTTACAGTTCATACAAAATCTTTGTTTAAACACTGGCCCTTAACATTTACTTAGTTTACTAATTTTAAAACATGACTTGAACTGCACATAAATAACTAATATTAGCATAATATTCATGCTGTTTAGCCAGAGGTGAACTGACCCCTACTGTGAGCCTGGTTTCTTCCAAGGTTATTTTTCTCCATTAACCAACATCTTATGGAGTTTTGCATTCCTTGCCACAGTCACCTTCGGCTTGCTCACTGGGGTTTTAAATACAATTAGAAATTACTTAGAAAGTTAAGCCATAGTTCATACAAAATAATGTAATTACTTGTAGTCTCTGGCAATCTTGTTGAGAAATGTAATACTGTTGGATTACATTTCTCTGTATGTTTAAATATGTCCTCAAAAACAGAAGTAAAAGCTGTACACAAACACTGCTGTGACAATCCATGTTTGTTTATGGGCAGGTGAAGTACAGTAGTCACATAACGTCCTGGTTACTTGCGTAACCTCCGTTCCCTGATGGAGGGAACGAGACGTTGTGTCAATGTAGTGAAACTAGGGGTCACTCTTGGGAGCCCGAGACACCTCTGGTCTTTGATAAAAGGCCAATGAAAATTGGCTAGTGGTATTTGCATACCACTCCCCTGGACATATGGGTATAAAAGGAGCTGGTATGCAACCACTCATTCAGGTTTTATGCTGAGGAGCCGAGACAAGGTCCCGGCCATTTCAGCAGGTAGTTCAGCGTTGTGGCAGGAGGGACACAATGTCTCGTTCCCTCCATCAGAGAACAGAGGTTACGCAAGTAACCAGGATGTTCCCTATCTGTCGCTCACTCGACACTGTGTTGATGTAGTGACACTAGGGGTCCCTATACAAAACGCCGCAACTGACTGAACTGTGTTATGTGAACTGGCGGTGTGTGACGGGCAGACCACCGTGTGCCTCGTAGCCAGTGCACCAGGCTGACACGTAACCTCCCCCAACACTGTTATGAGTGTCGAACGGCCCTTTGGGACAAGTCGACTACCCAAAAGATAGAAACAGGCTAGCCCAGTCGTGGCCTCTTTTCCCCTTCTTTTTTCCACTCCCTAAAAAAAAGGGGGATTATCCGACTGGGCTGACCAGGTGTAGTCGGGGGTGTCCCTCCCAAGGGGAGGACACCACGGAGACCACACCTCGCCCAGAGAGAGGGGGCGTATTTAAATGGAAATATGTCACATGGTTTTGCCGAGCTATGTCGGAAGTATGCCATGTGGAGAAGTCCCATGGTAGGTCCTACCCTACGGAGGAGGAGTGTAGCAAATTAGTTTAAAAAGGGAATTATTTATAATTAATTATAACTGGTTATAATTAATAATAAATATTTAGATTAGATCTTAGAATTAACTGTAGCAGAATCGATATTACAATTACTTGATCTGTCCGTCCACCGAGCAGACAATATAATTATTTATCAATTCTAGGAAGATTACTTTCCTGGCCAAGGAACAATAGCCCTCCTACTTATACAGTGCTAGCAGTAGTTTAGCATGTAGCAAGGAGCAACATTCAGTGACTTTGAATTGTGAGCGGAACACAGAGACAATCAATTGTGAATATAAGGGATTTAATAAATGAAACTATAACTAACATACAAACAAACTAAGCAAAACATACATATATAGAATGAAGGAAAGTAAGGAGAGAGAGAGAGAGAGAGAGCAAAGAAGGCAGTATTTCACATCAATTAACCACAACCTAAATGAGAATCATCAGAGGCACAATTCACCTTAAAAGGGGTTCAAACTTAAACGCGCATCTAATCAGTTGTAAATGGTTACTTGCATTGGTTTGTTGCTGAATAAGAGTCTTGATGCGGTAGACGAGGTTCTCGACGATTTCTTTAGGAGTGAGTTGAAGAAGTCCACAGCAAATCCACAAAGTTACTTGAAGGTAAACACTGCCAGAAGGTTAAACTCAAGAGGAGAGTTTTGGAGTGTGTTGGTCTCAAGAAGAAGAGTTTTTGAGCGATGATTAGTCTGCGTTCTGGAGTTTTACTAGTTCATTGCCGCACCCATTTTGTGGGTGGAGTGGCCAATCAGAGGCATGCATTTTGAGCGGGAGAGACATCCTTTGTCTCCGTTTATGGTCCATTCGCATTTTATTGCTGATCTGGACCGCTAGTGCAGCTTTTAATTCAAAACATAGTAAGAATTGTTCGATGCATTTCACAATCACATGGTGTACATTATGGTGTGAGAAATAAAGAGAAGATCATTTTGATACCAAGAAGGTAACCTCCAGACGATATTAAAGCAGAGATACACTCATACACTTGAATATAGGCGTTTAACGTCTAACTAATACAAGTAAAGGGTTTTAACTAAGTTAATATAATAGGGGAATATACATACAACACATGCATATAGCAGATACATTTATAACTGCTTACTATGGCCTAAATAGAGAAAATGTCTTTAGGTGTGTGTGTGACGTGTATTGGAATTACTGGAGACAGACAACTGCTCTGGTGCCTGGCACGGGGGTCACCCCCCTTTCTGTGGAATGTGTTTGAAGCTTGATGGAGACACTCCAGAGGCGACCTGTTTTAGCATCCTTTTGATAGTGATAAAGACCATCTGCAATTTAGCACCCATATAAATGTAAACGCGGAGGCCAGGTCAGTAATTTATATGCAAATGTCAAAAGGCTAAAAGGGTTTTTTTAAACAAAGTGTAATTAACCATCACTGATCTTACACAGACGTTACAGAGTTACTACAAGCATGGAGACTGGGGCAGAGGGGCCTCTGCCCAAGGAAGATGCAGTTTTCCAACAGGGAAACGAATTAGCGGAAGATATTCGTCGCATGGGGTTACCTACGGGGAACCGCCACATGCGGAGCACCTACCCCAGTACAGGGCTTTAGTTAGCATGTGTACTGGGCTGGCAGCGAGTCTCTCCGAACACTCGACTGCCACAGGGCTCGGAGGAAGTCAACCAGGGAGCACAGTTTCTGAAAACTACTGGGAGTTAACGGCGCATGTCTTCAGCTCAGGGGAGGTGAAAGGTGCTATGTGCAAGTGATACACCCGGCCGGCTGTCCCGGACTTATCTGCTTGTGCGTGCCACTACACGGGACGAAACCGGTTCCACCCGGAGGTTGTAGAACCTTGTAAAGGTGTTGGGTGTTGCCCAGCCCGCTACTCTGCAAATGTCTGTTAGAGAGGCGCCCCTGGCCAAGGCCCAGGAGGCCGCTACACCCCTGGTAGAATAGGCTCGTAGCCCTACCGGGGCGGCACGTCCTGGGCGTGATATGCTATAATAATCGCGTCAATGAGCCAGTGGGTGATCCTCTGCTTGGAGACAGCGCTTCCTTTCCGCTGTGCACCAAAGCAGACAAAGAGCTGCTCAGAGACTCTAAAGCACTGCGTGTGATCCAAATAGATGCATAAAGCGCGCACCGGACACAGCAACATCAGGGCTGGGTCTGCCTCCTCTTGGGGCAGCGTTTGGAGGTTCACCACCTGGTCCTGGCACATAGCCCGGTCAGGGTCTCAGGATCACATGAGAGTAGCCTGGACCGAACTCCAGGCATGTTTCGCTGACAGAGAACTCTTGCAGTTCTCCTACCCTCTTGAAGGAAGTGAGCGCAGTCAGGAGGGCAGTCTTCAAGGAGAGTGCCTTAAGCTCAGCTGACTGCAAAGGCTCAAAGGGGGCTCTCTGTAGACCCTGAAGAACTACAGAGAGGTCCCATGAGGAAACGAGGCGCGGTCTGGAGGGATTCAGCCTCCTGGTGCCTCTCAGGAACCTGATGATCAGGTCGTGCTTCCCTAAGGACTTACCGTCCACGGTGTGTCACTATAGCGGTTACATACACCTTCAACGTGGAAGGGGACAGCCGCCCTTCCCACCTCTCCTGCAGGAAGGAAAGCACCGATCCAACTGCGCATCTCTGGGGGTCTTCCCGTCGGAAACAACACCACTTAGCGAACAGACGCCACTTAAAGGCATACAGGTGCCTCGTAGAGGGGGCCCTAGCCTGAGTGATCGTGTTAGACCGCTTAGGTCTTCCACGTCCCGTCCATGGGCCAGACATGGAGATTCCAGTGGTCTGGTCATGGGTGCCAGATGGTGCCCCATCCCTGAGAAAGAAGATCCTTCCTCATGGGAATTCGCCGGGGGGGGGGGGTCTGTCGCGAGGAGCGTGAGGTCCAAGAACCACGTCTGGGTGGGCCAGTAGGGTGCTACCAGTATGACCTGCTCCTCGTCCTCCCTGACCTTGCACAGGGTCTGTAGGCTTACTGGGGGAAACGCATATTTGCGCAGTCCAGGGGGCCAGCTGTGTGCCAGCGCAACTATACCGAGAGGTGCCTCGGTCAGGGCGTACCAGAATGGGCAGTGGGAGGATTCCTGGGAGGTGAACAGGTCTACCTCTGCCTGTCCGAATCGACTCCAGATCAGCTGGACCACCTGAGGGTGGAGTCTCCACTCTCCCCTGAGGGTAACCTGCCGTGATAGCGTGTCTGCTGCAGTGTTGAGGTCGCCCGGGATGTGAGTGGCTCACAGCGACTTGAGGTGCTGCTAACTCCAGAGGAGGAGACGGCGTGCGAGATGTGACATACAACGGGAGCGCAGACTGCCTTGACGGTTGACATATGCTACCATTGCCGTGTTGTCTGTCCGAACTAATCAATAGCCAGAACCTCTGCAGGGCGAGCAGAATTGCCAGCAACTCGAGGCAGTTGATGTGCCAATGCAGCTGCGGGCCCGTCCATAAGCCAGCGGCCGCATGCCCATTGCAAACAGCGCCCCAGCCCATTTTGGAGGTGTCTGTCATGACCACGACGCTCCTGGAGACCTGCTCTAGGGGAACGCCTGCCCGTAGAAATGTGAGGTCGGTCCAAGGGCTGAATAGATGGTGACCACGCGATGTTTCCCGTGGGGCCATGCCCATCTCGGGACTTGAGTCTGAAGCAAGTGCTGAAGCGGTCTCATATGCATCAACCCGAGCAGAGTGGCCACCGCTGACATATGTCCCAGGAGCCTCTGAAAAAAATTTCAGTGGAACCGCTGTTTTCTGTTTGAATGCCTTCAAACAGGTCAGCACCGACTGTGCACGCTCGTTCGTGAGGTGCGCCGTCAACGAGACTTGAGTCCAACTCCAAACCGAGAAAAGAGATGCTCTGAACTGGGAGGAGCTTGCTCTTTTCCCAGTTGACCCAAAGCCCTAGTCAGCTGAGGTGCGAGAGCACCAAGTCCCTGTGTGCACACGACACATCCCGAGAGTGAGCTAGGATTAGCCAACCATCGGGATAGTTGGGGATGCGACTGCTCACTTCCCTTAGCGGGGCAAGGGCTGCCTCTGCGACCTTCGTGAAGATGCGAGGGAACAAGGACAAACCAAAAGGGAGGACCTTGTACTGATACGCCGACCCTTGAATAAAAAACCGTAGGAAGGGTCTGTGTCGAGGTAGAATCGAGACGTGGAAGTACGCATCCATCAGGTCTACTGCCGCAAACCAATATTGATGCCGGATGCTCGCTAGAGTGCGTCTTTGCATCAGCATCTAGGATGGGAGTCTGTGTAAAGCCCGGTTCAGTACTCACAGGTCCAAGATTGGCCGCAACCCACTACCTTTTTTCGGTACAATGAAGAAGGGGCTGTAAAACCCCTTCTTCATCTTGGCCAGAGGGACAATCTCGTCAGACGTACCGGCGGGTGGGGCCTCGTGGCAGGGCGGAGCCTGAGGTGCCACACCGTGTCGTGACCATGCTGAGTTCAGGGACATCGAAGTACTTACCTGGCTCCTTGTGACCACCCCCGGAACAGCCTGGAACGGGGAAGGAAGAGGCCTCTCCTTGTGACCCGTGGAGACTGTCACATCGGGGGCGGATTTGTGCCACAGCTGGGTGCTCAGGGGCGGGGAGACTGCCGCTGGAGCGCCAAACCTGCCAAAATGGAGCGGTGGACGGCGGTCGTGATGACGGCCGTGCACACCGGGTATGTGATCCAGGGAACAAGGAAACCACTCATGCTGAACTCTTGGGTACTGCAGCAACTTGTGCATGCAGCACAATTAAATGCAAAAGTAACAAAAGATTCTCCTCCCGGCCCTCGACCGGGGGATGAAGTGGTCTGCTTACCAGCTCCAGAGCAGCGGGTTTCGTTTACCCTGGGTCGCCCATCTCAGGGGTGCTTCGAAGCCTTTCGCGGTTTATTGGCGGCCGTGAGACAGGTGGCATCTCCTTCCTGCGGGTCGCAGGGGCGGGCTGCGGCGGAGCCGGTGCAGTCACCGCAGGGGGACACCCTTGGTGACGAACAGATGGGGTGCGGGATCTTGAGCCACGCCGGGGCAGGATGTGCCGGATAACCTCCGTCTGCTGCTTCACCGCTGAGAACTGTTAGGCAAAGTCCTTGGTGTCGCCAGACTGGCCAACTTGGGAAATGGGGGCAGGAAGGAACTGTGCCTTGTCTGCCTCTCCCATCTTGACCAGGTTGAGCCAAAGGTGGCGCTCCTGGACCACCAAGGAACTACCCTCGTGCAGTTCCTTTAGCGCATTGGCTTGGTGGACTTGCAGGGCGGAGGTGGCTTGTCCAGCGGCCGTCAGAGACGACGTAAACCTACAGGCCATGGACGGGAGCTTTGGGCACCCGCGCCAGGTGGTGGCGCTCTGCGGGCATAGGTGCACCGCGAGCACCTTTATCCACCTGGGGGATTGCCGAATAGCCCTTGGCCGCCCCACCATCAAGGGTAGTGAGGGTGGGGAAGCTGAAAGATCGAGACCGGGCAGTAAATAGTGCCTCCCACGACCTTGTCAGCTCTTCATGCACTTCCGGGAAGAAAGGAACGGGGGCGAGGCATGGCTTTGAGTGGCGCCGCGAGCCCAGGAACTAATCATCGGGCCGTGAGGGTTCAGGGGAGAGCGGAGGGTTCCACTCTAGCCCGATGCTCGTGGCTGCCCGCGAAAGCATGTCCGTCATCTCCGCGTTAGTCTGTGACTGAGCAACCGCACCCGAAGGGAGGAGCCCAGCTGAGGCTTCTGCGTCCGACTGGATGAGCCCGATCTCCGATGCTGCGCTTGAGAGTTCTTCACCTTCGCGGGTTCCACATAAGAGGTCGAACTCGCCGTGAGATGAGCCGGCGGACTCATCCGGAAGCCTGATTGGGGCAGATGAGCGTGCTGGGGAATGGGAGGTCCGTGGGGGGATACCCAGCGGAGGTGGTCCCATTGGGGTCCCCAAATCGTCTCCAGTGCTAGCCACGCTGGCCTCATACCCGTGGGTAGAAGGACCGAGGCGGGGAGCCTCTGGGGTGGTTTGCTTTCTTACAAACGTAAGCCGCAACCGCATTGTTGCCATGGACATGTTCTCGCAATGAGTACATAACCCATCCACGAACGCTGTCTCTGCGTGAGCAGTGCCCAGACATAAAAGACAGTGATCGCGACCGTCAGAAGCGAGAGATAACGAGCGCAACCAGGAATAACACACAAACGGAAAGGCATCTTTAAAAAGACATTCCGTGTGTGCCGCTCTTTTAGAGATATATACTCTTTTAGAGAAATATACTCTTTTATTTCTGCCAAAGCACCCAGGGGCATTATCTGCAGTGCACCAGTGCAGAGGGGGGAGAAGCCGCTGAAATGCGCCATCAGATCCAGCAGAGGTGAATGAACAGTCGTGGGAATTCAGCTCAGTGAGCATGACCGTTCGGCTCCGAAGAGAAAATCTGAATAATTGGTTGCATACCAGCTCCTTTTATAACCGTATGTCCGGGGGAGTGGTATGCAAATACCACTCGCCAATTTTCATTGGCCTTTTATCAAAGACCAGAGGTGTCTCAGGCTCCCAAGGGTGACCCCTAGTCTCACTACATCGACACAACGTCGAGTGAGTGACAGATAGGGAACCTGTTTCTTCACCGTTCGGTTCTGGAGTCAATGGAAAAGTGCAGCCAGGCTCCAGATTGCCCAGCCGTGAACCAGCGGCGCACAGGCTCAGCACGAGAAACATCGCCATTTTGGTGGGAAAGGGCTATAGGTGTAATAACAGACTCGATGTGTCAGATAAATTCACTGTATTTCACTTAGTATTGGTGTAGTTTGGTTAGTTAAAATAGCTGAGAGCTGAATGCGTGCAACACACACACACACACACACACACACACACATTCAGTGAGAAAACAAATGCAGCAAACTACGCACAGCCACTGCAACTTTACTCACTGATTATCAGCAGAAAGCTTCCAAACTGCATTCCGCCTCCACAGCTCATGTCTTTTTGCACTGCCGGTCTTCCAATGATCCCTAACACCTCCCCAACCCACCACCCCCATCTCCCACCCAGCTCTGTGCAGCGCTGATGTTTCACGCATGTCTTCTGAGAGCTTGAATTTATAAAAAAAACTCCCGATTGGCCTTGCAGAATGAAGAGATAAAAGGGGAGCTGAGAGTTGTTTTGAAGCCTGTAGAGATGGGAGATGGCAGAGATTGAGGGAGCTATAGAGAGGGGCTCAGCTGCTCCCTGGACGGCTGGCAGAGGATTTTTGGGCAAGGGAGGAGGAGGAGGAGGAGAGATCTGGGTTGTGAAGAGCAATGGAGAGAACAAATGAGACAGGAAAAGAGTGGAAGAGAAGCATAGTTTTGCCCTCAGTGACTGGCAGAACAAAATCGACAGAACTCTGTCATAGCCATGTTATCCATCTAAGAATAGGATGAATTTGTGTCGTCCACTCTCACGCTCTTGTTAGTCAGCCTCCAGAGGGAACGGTTTTACTACGCACTAAGAAAAGAGGAGAGAGCTCAAACTCCACTACATCTGCATCCCTGTCTGAGCTAAGCAGGAAAATACTGACTTACTTGTCAATCAGTTTGAAGGAGTGTTGTGACGATACCTTAATGTCTCATGGTAAGATACCAGCTAAAGTATCACAATACATTTTGCTTAAATAACATGCTTAAGGACATAGCTAGTCTGTTGTTATATGAATTACTTACAGTTTCATAAAACATTGTTTCTATTATTATTTTGGTTGAAATATTATAATATTAATATGTAAAGATAACACATTTATGATCATATGTTCTGAACTCTGACTTAATTCACTTTCGTGCAGCATTTCATGAAATTTTGTTGCTCTATGTTCACATGTGTGGGATAGTGGATGTCGGCCTTGCGTCTTGCCCTTGTATCAGCATTTTGCACCATAAGAATTGCTTAACTCCTTTAAGTTGAACTCCTTTCAACTTAAAATGCTGTTTTATGTTGAAAGGAGTTCAGTTTTGAAAGTGCATCTCGAGATCCCTGCATTCTGTTCCATTCTGTTGCACTCCATCTAGCATCATGCTCGAACAGCCTCTATTGAGCACTGTGCTCAAATAGAAGCCATTTCCACTGTAAGGAAGAGTCTGTTTATACTTAGAGCCACAAATGCCACTCCACAACCAAGTTCATACTAGTAGTGGGGATTTTGATTCATCCCAGTGACTCGAGAATCTTTTCACCAGAAAGATTCGTTAAGATTTGTTTATTGATTTGTTCATTGGCCATTTCTACAAATTACGACTTTACGCCAGTTGATGGCACCAAATGACCTTCTTTTACATTTTAAACAAGTAATTTTTGGAATCAAAACAGTCATTCACAACCAGAACAAGTCCAATTATCCTTTATTAAAATGTGCGTTTCCACAATTCTACTAAAAGACTTCAGCACCGCAGAGTGTTTAAGCATCATAAGCGTTTCCCCACAACTGACAACAAAGCATATCTATCATGCTGTGAACTGCTGAGTAAGACATTTAACCAAGCTATACAAAAGAAGACAGCATTACTAGCCTAAAAAAAGAGTTTCAAGATTGAACAAGATTGCCGAATTTAATGAACGACCTGATCCTCTTTTTCAGCCAGTCAGCAGATCCTTGTTCATGAACGAGCTGACTGATTCATTCATTTCATTCGTGAATAAGTGCACCAGTAACTTTAGTTTGTTCATGATCAAGATGTCTCATTCCGTTCAGATTCAAATGACAGTGAAGGGTGTATTCGTACAGTGGGTCAAACCAATGATATACACCTTCACAGCTCGCATTTGAATGCTATTGGCCCGCAATGGAATTTGCATGTCTACAAATGTAAGAATACTGTGATGAGGAGGAGGGCATGACTGGGCCATGAGGGTGCACGCCTGGTGCTGAGTGGCTCAATAAGTGGGAGAGAGATACACACGGAGTTGAAGATGCCAGTGAGAGAGAGAGAGACACACACGGAGCTGTGTGTGTGTTCGTGGTCGACGTCTGTTATTATGTTCCAGTCTGATGTTATGTTATAATTCAAGTCTTGTTGAGTGTTAATCCGGTAACCACGTCCTCCTTTCCTGAACCCCATTACAAATACATTTTAAAAATAGTTTTACCACCACAACTGTTTTCGCCTCAAAGGACAAGGAAGCAGGTCATATTTTTCCTTTATTTTGTGAAATGCTAGGCTTCACTTTTACCAAGACATAGAAAAAGTTCAAGAAAAGCCTACATATCTTACATCTTACCTAAAATATTTCCATTCGTAATTCACGTTAAGTTTTTCAGTCATTTTTACACATTCATAATTTGTGGATCATATTGTGTGCATACCTATAAACTTGTCTTAGTGCATTTTACCCCTTTCTCTCCTTGTTGAACATGATTGACTCACATGCCAATCTGAATGAACAACATGCCTTGTTCAGTCAGTCAGCAGATCCTCATTCAAGACAAGGTGTGATTCATTCACTTCATTTGTGAATTAGTATACCAGTACATTCAGTCCATTCCGACTTTTCATCTCATTTAGACTCAAACGACCATCTCGACTGGTTCAGTGAAGGGATGTATTCATTCAGTTGGTCAAACCAAGATATACTCCTTCACAGACCTCACTCAAATGCTATTGGCTCGTGCCAGTCTTTACAGGCATGAAAAGCCACTATAGCAGTCTCACGATTCAAACTAGTGCTCATTGGCTTAGTAAGGGAGAGACGTCAGTAAACAAGAAATATGAGTCAGTGTATGAAGGTGAACGAGAATGATTTGTTCACTGTAACGTGTTGGCTGCTGACAATGATGGCAATGACGAAGACGATGATGAGATGAAGAACCCAAGTGCAGTTTATTTACAAAGTGAGAACCAATAACCCTGACTACATGTGAACTAAACTAAACATAAATATGAACATGGCTTGACTTGATTTAAACATGGCTTGACATAAACGTGGCTTGACTTAAACATCTACGATCACATCCAATACTTGACAAGTAGACAATGAAAACATGAGGGCTTAAATACAAGACATGGGAGAACATAAACCAATGAATAAACAGAACTGATAACAAGATAATTAAACAATAAACCAATGAAAACATGACACATGAACATGGAGGGAAAACAAGACATCACATGACTAGGGAACAGGAACTAAACTTTTCAAAATAAAAGACATGAATCAACAAAATACACCTGACATATCCCCCCCACTAAGGGGTGGCTCCTGACACCCCAACACATAAACAAAACACGTAAAACATGACATAAATTCAAAGTTCTGTAGGGAGCTGGGGGGGGGTGTCTTGAGGTGTGGGGCGTGGCATGGCGAGAAAGGGCGAGGGGCATGGGACCAAGGCAAAGTCCGTGGGGGGTGGAGCCATGAGAGTTTCGAGGGGCGGAGCCATGGAAGGCGGAGCCGTGAGAGGCTCGAGGGGCGGAGCCATGGAACTTGGTGCCCGGAGAGTAGCCGAAGACTCGAAGGGCCAGGGTGGAGCCGATGGCAGGGAGGACCAAGGCGGTGCTGGAGGCTCGGAGGAGCAAGGCAGAGCTGGGGGATCGGAAGACTGAGGTGGAGCCGGTGGGACTGAGGACCACGGTGGAGCCGTAGGGAAGGAGGTCCCCGGTGAAGCTGACAGATCGGAGGGACGAGGCGCAGCCAGAGGATCGGAGAGCCAAAGCGGAGCCAGGTGACCAACAGACCAAGTAGGAGCCGGAGGGACGAGAGACCCCGGCAAAGCCGACAGGCTGAAGGACCGCAGTGGAGCTGAGGGAACGCAAAGCTGAAGCAATGTCGAGGGACTGACAGGCCAAGGCGAAGTCCAGGGCTCCGAGGGTCCAGGCGGGGTCGGAGGGCCGAAAGTTCCCCTTGCCTGCTCAGGAGAACGAAGGGTGGGTATAAGGGTGGGAACCATCTCCAGGTCCAACTGCTCAGGTGTGGCTGTGATGTGGCATGGAGCGGGCTGAGGCGTTGCTGTGACGTGGCATGGAGCGGGCTGAGGCGTTGCTGTGACGTGGCATGGAGCAGGCTGAGGCGCTGCTGTGACGTGGCATGGAGCAGGCTGAGGCGCTGCTGTGACGTGGCATGGAGCAAAAGATGGCGCTAGCTCAGCGACCATGACTAGAAACTCTGGCTTGGCGGCCACGTCGTGGACCTCTGGCTCGGCGGCGGCCACGTCGTGGACCTCTGGCTCGGCGGCGGCCACGACGTGGACCTCTGGCTCGGCGGCGGCCACGGCGTGGACCTCTGGCTCGGCGGCGGCCACGGCGTGGCACTCTGGCTCGGCGGCGGCGGCCACGGCGTGGCACTCTGGCTCGGCGGCGGCGGCCACGGCGTGGCACTCTGGCTCGGCGGCGGCGGCCACGGCGTGGCACTCTGGCTCGGCGGCGGCGGCCACGGCGTGGCACTCTGGCTCGGCGGCGGCGGCCACGGCGTGGCACTCTGGCTCGGCGGCGGCGGCCACGGCGTGGCACTCTGGCTCGGCGGCGGCGGCCACGGCGTGGCACTCTGGCTCGGCGGCGGCCACGGCGTGGCACTCTGGCTCGGCGGCGGCGGCCACGGCGTGGCACTCTGGCTCGGCGGCGGCCACGGCGTGGCACTCTGGCTCGGCATCCGCCTCCCCCACAGTGAACGGG
The DNA here is from genome assembly GCF_019703515.2 of Myxocyprinus asiaticus. NCBI lineage: Eukaryota > Metazoa > Chordata > Actinopteri > Cypriniformes > Catostomidae > Myxocyprinus > Myxocyprinus asiaticus. Next base: position 29,797,183 of record NC_059354.1, read on the forward strand.
GAACCAATGAACCGTAGGGCGAGGTCAATATATTGAGCCAGGCTGAGGGAACTGTGACCGTCAGGCATCAAAAAATAAATGGACTCATTCAGTCCAAATCTAAAACAGTCTTTGAGGGCAACCTCATTAAAGTCCACCTGGAAAGCCAGATCGCAAAAGTCCTCCACATAGTCCTCCAGGGAACGATTCCCCTGACGTAGGTGCAGAAGCCGAACTGCTGGGTTCATGGTTGGGTCAAGTATTCTGTAACGATGTTGGCTGCTGACAATGATGGCTATGATGAAGACGATGATGAGATGAAGAACCCAAGTGCAGTTTATTTACAAAGTGAGAACCAATAACCCTGACTACACGTGAACTAAACTAAACATAAACTTGAACATGGCTTGACTTGATTTAAACATGGCTTGACTTAAACATCTACAATCACATCCAATACTTGACAAGTAGACAATGAAAACATGAGGGCTTAAATACAAGACATGGGAGAACATAAACCAATGAACAAACAGAACTGATAACAAGATAATTAAACAATAAACCAATGAAAACATGACACATGAACATGGAGGGAAAACAAGACATCACATGACTAGGGAACAGGAACTAAACTTTTCAAAATAAAAGACATGAATCAACAAAATACACCTGACATTCACTTTCAATAAGAAAAATTCATTCATGAACAAAACATCACTAGTTTATACCACTACATTATGTGGGAAAATTAACTACCGCAAATAAAACGATGAATATGGTATTACCACAAATATGGTCATGCCATTTGAAAAACACTGGGTTACTGCTGGTATTTTGAAATTTGTTGTCGCGGTAGTACCGTGTCACCAGTTTACTGTGTAAAAGTGCCCAGATCTGTGCTACTGCAAACTCATTGTTTCTCTGTGTATTACACAGCCCTTTTATCCCTCACCTCCCCTGGGCTCTGTCACCTTGTCTACTTCTGTGCCCTTAACTCAAGTTGTGGCAGAGGTTTACTGCTGTGAGCAGCTTATCTATTGATCCCGCTGGAAATCCAGCAGTGTTGGAGAAAATATGTTACAAATTGCATTATGATGATGAACATAATGCTAATGCTATTATGCAGACAGCTCCGTCAAATTCAATCAGTGGATACACAACTTTAGAGCAAGACTGTGTTTTAAGCAGAAACAGAGGCAAATAGATTCAGTCACTTTATGTGTACATTGAATCCATAGTAAACAAGTTGATAATAAATAACATTAGACTGATCATTAGCAATGTTGTTACAACCATCAAAACACTTAATTCTGAGTCATTGCACCTTGATAGCAGCCTGTTTCTTTGTATTGTTTATCATGCACCACTACTGATATTACACCCTTTCAAAAGTAACATGCAATTTTTCATTATTTGACTATACCATGATGGTAAGCCCATGGTTTCCTTTGAAGTACCTTACAGCATGCTTAAATATCATAGTATATATATGATAATAAAAGAGTACAATGATATTTCCATCCGATACCGTTGATTAACCAAGGTGCCACCACCGTACTGTTTTGTTAGGGCAGAGGGATTACTTGTCCTGCTCATTCACGAAATCCTGTGACTCTCACAAAATGTTCCTATCACATATTTTACCCTGCAACCCACAATTCACACCAGCCAAGACTGTCTCCTGTCTGTACATGTAGTCCAGTTTCTACATCTTTCAGCTGGATTTTCTCTTATCACCTCAGTGTGATATACATCCAGGTAGGAAGGTGAAGCCTCTCAGATTCTATCGCTTCCTGTGTGCCTTGTTTGAGTGAATGACTGAACCTTAGTTCTGTCAAGGAAAATTAGATCTGGGACTGGACCAGAGAATGAGAAGTGTTATCACAGAGTTGGAGGGTCTAATCCACCATCCTGTCTGTGTTTACCTGCCTAGTGACAATGTGATAAGACCATCAAACCTGAAGAACAACCCATCTCACTTTTGCTATCACTCTCAAATCGACACTGTTACGACTTGTATTAGACGAGCATTTAACAATTAGCTATTTGTCCATTAGTAATTTATAGTTTTCCATGAGATGTTAAAAGGCATGTTTTTTCCTAGCTTTAAATAGAGGTGGCATTATGTATGTTACATGCTACTGTTGCTTTACTCTGTAGCTCTCTGATTATTTGAACACTCTTATTGCAATTTTCAAGGTTAAATTATGAGACTCTTTTTCAAAAAGACAAGGAATATGATGTTAACAAAATATTAATGTCAATAGTACTGAAGAAAAATGAGCCTTTATTTTTTAATGTACAACCCCAATTCCGAAAAAGTTGGGACAGTATGAAAAATGCTAATAAAAACAAATAGGTGTGATTTGTAAATTATATTCATCCTTTGCTATATTGAAAGCACCACAACTACAAATAATATGATGTTTTACCTTGTAGATTTTGTTTTTTGAAAATGTACAGTCATTTCAAATCAGATGATTGCAACACGCTCCAAAAATGTTGAGACATGGGCAATTTAAGACTAATAACAATTTGACGAGTTGAAATAACAAGGCGATGTGAAACAGGAGATGTTAAACAGGTGAGGCAATTGTGTCATATTACTCGTGATGAGGAGGAGGGCATGCATGCTTACGGCCCGACCATGCCCTCCTCCTCGTCACAATACTATATACTGTATAAGGAGATTCCAAAAATAGCCTAGTCCTTCAAGAGCAAGGATTGTTCAAGACTTGTCAATTTGCCAACAGATGCTTCAGCAAATAATCCAAAACTTTGAGAAAAATGTTCCCCAAAGACAAATTGGAAGGATTTTGGGCATTTCACCCTCTACAGTGTACAATATAGTTAAAAGATTCTGTGAATCTGGTCAAATCTCGGTGCGTAAAGGGCAAGACGAAAACCACTTCTGAATGTGCATGATCTCTGATCCCTCAGACGTCACTGTCTTAAAAAATGTAATTCATCTGTAATGGATATCATGAACATGGGCTTGGGATAACTTTAGTAAACCTTTGTTAGTCAACACCACTCGCCGCTGCATCCACAGATGCAAGTTAAGAATTACTATGCAAAGCACAAGCCGTACATCAACACTGTCCAGAAGTGCTGCCGACTTCTCTGGGCTCGGTCTCATCTTAGATGGAAAGTAGAACAGTGGAACTGTGTTTTTTGGTCTGAAGAGTCCACATTTCAAAACGTTTTTGAAAAACACAGCCATCGTGTTATCCGGGCCAAAAAGGAAAAGGACCATCCAAGCTGTTATTAGCGTCAGGTCCAAAAGCCAGTGTCTGTATGGGCCAGGGGTGTGTCAGTGCCCATGGCATGGGTAACTCACACATCTGTGAGAACACCATGAATGCACACAGATATGTACAAATTTTGGAGCAACATATACTGCCATCCAGCACCATTTTTTTCAGGGATGTCCCTGCATTTTCCAGCAGGACAGCTTCAAACCACATACTGTCCTGATTACAAGTGCATGGCTGTGTAAGCAGAGAGTGTGGGTGCTAGATTGGCCTGCCTGCAGTCCTGACCTGTCTCCAATTGAGAATGTGTGGCACATTATTAAGCACACCATCCAGCAATGAAGACCCCGTGCAATTGTGCAGCTAAAGACCTACATAATAGATGAATGGGGGAAAAATTCCACTTTCTAAACTTAAACTTGTGTCTTCGGTGCCCAAATTCTTAATAAGTGTTATTAGAAGAAATGGTGATGTTTCACAGTGGTAAATACTCGACTGTCCCAACTTTTTTGGAGCGTGTTGCAATCATTTGAAATGACAGTACATTTAAAAAAATTTAATTAAATTAAATTCACAGGGTATAACATCATATAATGTGTAGTTGTAGAGCTTTCATTTTAGCAAAGGGTGATTATAATTTACAAATGGGGGAAATCACATACGTTAATTGCGCACAATCTTCAGGTTTTTATTGTTATTTTATATATATATATATATATATATATATATATATATATATATATATATTATTATTATTATTATTTTTTATTTTTTTAAGCATCCGTGTTCTTTTAGATCAGATTAGAAAATTTGTAGGATTACCTGCAGCGTGTCATTCGGGCAAGAAGTCTGCTGTCGATACTCAGGGACAGTCTGCAAAATCTCACTTAAGGGGACATTTTACACCAAAATAATAGGGATTCTCTGGTGACAGAGGCCCCACTAGGGACAATCAGAGTTAAAAGTGAGGGGGTGACAAATACAAAAAGAAGTAGAGGGAGATGCAGAAAGGAAGAAGAATCAATATAAACAGAAGAGTAGAAACAATCTGAAAAGTAGTTAGGGACAAATTATAAATCTTATGAGTTTGGCTCATGAATATAACTTCTGCCCAGTAGACCTTTGTTTAAAGGCAGTTACTGTAAGTAGGTGTTAGCTATATTAGATTACTGCTTACCATTCAAGTTTGATCAATCCACTGTCAAAGCAAATGGTTGTCAGAATATCTGTTTGGTCTTAAAGGGATAGTTCCCCCACAAAAATGACAATTCTTTCATAATTTACTCACCCTATTTTGTTAAAACCTGAATTACTTTCTTTCTTATGTGTAAAACAAATGGATAAATCAAGCAGAATTTTCACTTTCATTGTATTGAAAAAAGAGGCAATGAAAAAGTGAGGTTTGCCTAAACGTCTACTTTTTTGTTCCATAGAAGAAAGTAAGTCATATGGGTTTAAAACAACATTAGGGGGATTAAATGATGGCAGAATTTTTATTTTTGGGTTAACTATCCTTTTAAAGTCATATTTTTTTGTGACCAGCTAAATTTTTTCCTATTTGCATGGCAGTCAAACTCAGTCAAAAGCCCCTGGTCATAAAAGTTTTTTCACAAATAACCTCTAAAGCCGGCACCACACTAGCCGATTTTTCCAGTGATTTTCAGGTGTGAGCTTAATTTACATAATCGCCAGCCAGATGGAGGGAGAAGAAGCACGCATTAGCGTCTGCCAGCAGGATGTCGTTAATCCCTTGATTGCCAGGATTCCTTGCGGAGTTAATGGTTCCAGCAATGTTAAGAAAAGGATCCAACATGACGGAAAAAAAATGTCTGTTGGTGGGACTGGCTTTGCGCTCTCGTCAAGTGACCAATGAACTACTTCTTTTACTGAAGAACTAACAAGATGTCAAGCTAAAATGAACGTTTTCACTCAGCTGCATATCATCTTAAACGCTGATTGTAATCCATTGTGATTCTGTCACCAAGCGTTTTTACTACATTTTCCTCCTACACTAAAATTACTAATAAAATAAAAAGCAGAGGCAAAACAGTCTGTTTATATTAAACGTAATTTTTTTACTCACTGAAAGCTGCAAATGAACATACATGTTCTACGGCAAGCCTCGAGGGGATAAATACACAACCACTCACAAGGTAAAGTTACTCCATGGATCACATCTTAAATCATTCTTTTACCATTTCAGCAAGCTCGGGACAAGGAATCAGAGAGTGAGAGAGTGGCGGTGAGTCGGGATGTCTGTCACCCCTCCACCATTCTTAATCAGCAAGTGTGTCATACCTCTGACTGAAGAGAGTAAGATTTCAGCAAAACTTGTCTGCATGTGTGACATCCTCGGCCAAAATCGAGTTGTTTTGAGTCTGCTAGTGTGACGCCAGCTTTATTTGTCCTACTGACCTGCATGCAAAGGTGTGAACTTTTGAAAACAATAATTTATTCCATTTCTGTGCATGGCTGCTAATGTGTAGCCAGGCAGAAAGAGGACAACAGAGTTAGGGCAGTACCAGCTTCTTTCTAACTATTCCACACAGAATAACCCACTGGATTGGCACAAAGTAGATGTTTGAGAAAGTATATTGTGTATTTTGGTTATGTCTTTCTACCAGTACCTTAATATAGGGCATATAAACAAATTCTAGAACCATTAGGCATTTATTTCAATCCTTGAAGCTGCACAGCACCCTCCTGTCACTCTGCAGAGAAATCAAGGTCAACTTTGACCTCCCACTGGGTGATAAAAGGTCTCTACCTTCCCACCACACAGCTGGGTGCCAGATGCAGATAGTAATCAGGCCACGTCATTCTACTTCTCTTCCTTGAAGAAGACTTGTAACAATGCTGTCAGACATCTGTATGTTCAAATTATATTCATTTTGAGATATGGGGAAAAAAAACCTTATAGAGATGATGATTTGCTAGGAGAATCCATTAATGAGTGTAGTTTTGAGACATACAGGGATTTGATGCAAAATGAGATGTGGCATATTATCTACTGCTGTCGTAGAGGAGATGAGCCAGAGTTTGTAAGGAGAATGAATAAGTGCTTATTCACTAAAGCCTTCAGTTTTTCTGTATTCTACCTAGGATGTCAGGATGTCTGCTACATTAATGGGAAAATGGCCATGCGAGGGCAGGCTGGTCCTAATGCCACAGAGAGAAGCGTGGACAAGTATGGAACTTGAGGTCATGACTATAGACATCTGTCTCCTGTCTCCCGTCTCATCTTTGAGGTCCAATGACAGTGTCTGTTTGACTATTTAATGGCCTGGTAAATCAGACTCAATAATCATTTTTGCACATCAGACCGTTGCAGGGAAAGGAAAAGAAAACCAGGGGCAGTTCTAGGGTCAGTGGAAAACCGGGTTTTAGCCCAGACATCTGTGTATGTGTCAATACAACATCTTTTGTTGTAATTTTGAAATATGATACACTTTTTACATTTTGTTTAAAAGTTAGCAGGCTGTTAAATTGAGTGCTGATGCAGAAAAATAAATAAATAAAATAGCTAAAGTTTGTGAGGTTCATGGCATCATGCCTTAATTAAAGAGTTTTGTGAGGACCACAAATGGCCAGGCTTGTGTCTAAAAGTTTGCCCACAAATTCCTTGAGGGCAGCTGTTTATTTCTCTTTGTTGTCAGAGCTAGGTCTCTGAAATAGCAAGTGCTTGTTACATCTGGATATAGGGAAATCCTGAACACAGTCGATATCCACCCGCATTAGGTATAGAGAAGAACTGAAGCTTTGAATGTTTTTTTAAAGTGACAAAAAATATAATGCAGGACAATATATTGGACAGGGTAAATTCTTGCAGAGAATACAGTTAGAAACTTCAGCATGATAACGGCAAAGTCTCTTTGAGGTGGCAGTTGCATGTGATGGCAAATCCCAACTCTCAGGTAAGGAGATAGACACTTTATAAGAAAACTTATTGGCTATTTACCCCCATTGCTAAGGTCCAATTTATCTCTTGTTAAATACCTGAGAGCATTTTGACTACCTATTTGCCCATGTAGATTCATGATAAATTGGAGCCATAAATCACTTGCATAACATAACGATACAGCAACGTAATAAATGGGCAGTTTTCAGGCGAGAGACAGATCTCTAGGGTTTATAGAATTCAAACCGTAATGTGGTAAGAAGACGTGTCAGTGCTTGAGAAAATATACATGCCATTCTATATCACTTACGCCGCTGTCATGGGAGGGAGTGCCTGTCTCCAAAGGCACTATGCTATCAAAGTCATCAGTCACCTCGCTGAGAGGTGTATGCTCGGTGCCACAGCGTTTCGCTCGCTCTGCTCATCTTTGCAGTGGGCAGTGTGGGCAGATTGCATTACCAAAGCAGTCACTGAGGAGAAAGCTCTCCAAATAATCCAATTTCTGGTGGAGTGTGGCAGCCATTCATTTGCACGGATGGAGGGTGGGGTGGTTTGATCATACGACAGGCTCACTAGAGTCCACTACTCATCCTGTTTCACTGATTACTTCTGTAGAGACACACACACACATATATACTGATCCATCATGGAGAGCACCGGGCCTCAAGTACAAAAGGTCATAACATAAGTACACTGTGGCATAACTTTTCCAGAACTATAGACAGGAGAAGCATTAGAGTTATTAGTATGAGGCTGCCTTGGCCTGGGTGGACTTAAGGGGGTAGTACACCGGACGTGGCAGACTGACTGCATATAGCATCCTAAAATTTGAAACTATAGTTTTTGGGGCCCTGCTACAAGGAGGCTGCAAGAAATTCTTCTGTGCCACTTACATACTGTAGTTTTCCCATCCAAATATATTTAATCCGATGCAGATAAAGGGTCATACATTATTAACTTTAGCCTAGGCTAGAAGATACATTGTGTAATTAATTAGTAAAAGGTTTGTCTTTTTATGTTTTGACAGCTTGAATAAAGCCTAGGCTACATATAAATTAATTGCATAATAAACCTCACCCTTTCGAATTTTTCAGTTGCACTGTTTTTTGTTTTCTTTGTACACCAAACTGCAAACTCATTGACATCTTTGTCCAATTGTTCTGGACTGTGACCCCATTGTTCCGCACCAACATGTTCTATGTGTAAAACCTGTGCTTTGTCATACCTGTGACACAACCCGCTTCTCATCCGGTGTGTGTCCCACTTTACGCAGACACTCATGGCAGAAGCAGCGGGGTGTAATGGCATTTGATGCAAGCCTGTGCGGAGCTGTTTTGTTCGTTGTTCCAGATTCCTTGGTTTTAGATCATGAAGTGGGACAGCTGAGAGCATCAGGATATGAAGATGAGTCCATACCTTCCATCTGCATTGTCTAACAGAGTTCCATTACTGGAGTCTTTTCACCTGGCAACAGCTGTGAAGCTGGGCTGTTTGCCATTCTCATATTGATCGGGACAGCACCCGCCTCCATTAGTGCCCCTGCCTGCCCCCTGAAGAAGGTAGACTGTCTGTAGGGAGCTATCACTGCCAATAAATTACCAAACAGGGCCTGCCACAAGAACAGTATATCAGAGCACCACATGATACATGCACACTAAACAATTTCACCTGCTGCAGAAACTCTAAAATCCAGTTCAGATCAAGTTGTGTTAAAAATGCTTCCGAAATAATCTAAGATCAGTACGTTTGTAAGTCTTGTGTACATATCTATAGGGTGTGACATGCATTGCTTACTAGATTTTGACTGACCCGGATGCTATGCACATACATAGATGCACATGCTCGGAGAGAGCTGGGGTTGAAGTCTCATTAAGATTCTATAAACTTCCTCTCTCTGAAGTTCTTTTTTTTTAATGTGGCCTAATTACTACATGCATATCGATTTAACCCTACCCCTGTATATGTCCTAGGTGTAGTATCAGCTCCCAAAATCAAATCAAGCAACTCGGCTATCCACCCTTGCATTTCATCATAATGGCCTCTTCACTGGCCTTTTTGAAGGCTGTGACAGCATGCGATGCAGCTTCAAAACACTAAAAAGGGTATATGAGTGTATAGAAATTTGAGGAAGATTTTTAAATAGGGTAAAATGAATTCCTTTATTATAAAAACTAAGAATTGTGACAGCAGCTGAAGTGAATCAGGATTAAGGGCTGAGAAGATAAACCCCTTTCCAGCTGTAATAAGGCCTGATTACCTCTGATGACTGTGCCGTAAATTAATGCCTGCAATGCATAAAAAATCATGAACTTGGCAGCCCTGAAATCCCTGATAAACACAGCTGTATGTTTAATTTGTTGGTGTCTGTGCATGGTCTGTTCACACACAGTACATTTACAGTACATGTTCAGTTATAATCGAGCTACAGCAGGTTTTTGCATAGTCGTGCTACAGTCATAATCTGTCTGCCCAAATATTCATGACACAATGCATAATCGAATATTTGAAGAAAGGATGTCAGCTCAGGAAGTGACGCAGATGATTTCCAGTTGACGTTTTGTGTCATATTAGTGTGCAAAACCAAAAGAAGACAGCTTTCTAGACTCACATAACCAGCACAGCATGGAAAACTCTGCAGCTTTATTTTGGAACAAATTGGTAGTAAAAATGTACGTTCCTAGCGCTCGCCATGATACCTCTACCTTGTTTGTGTTGCTTCCAACTTCAGAATTCAATACACATCGAGCATCACCTGTTTTTCATAGCATATGCACAATACTGAGGCCACTTGTGGTCAGATTTCATATATACCTGCACATGCTGCTTCGTTTTTTTTAAACATAAAGTTAGGTTAAAATTTGTTACGTATGTACAGTATAAGGAGAGGTTTATGTTTTAAGATTCTGTAACTGGTCACTATTTATTTATTTATTTTCAATCCCCTTTGATTTTTTTTTTTTTTTTTTTTTTTAAAGTACAAATATTCCATGTAGTCTCTAAATTAGTATGTGGTTATAAAAACTAAATGTATAATAATTATAAAATAGTTATAAATAATTTTATAATATATAAAATTATAAAATGAAGTATAGCATGTCATACTGCAGGACACTTATGTCACTGTAAATGAAATATACAGTATAAAAATGCTAAGTGCAAACTATATATTTAAACAACAAATAGGGTAGAACTATGTGCAAAACTGAAAACAGAAACAAAAGGATATATATATATAAATATAAATATATGCAACTATAAACTATAAACTGACCTTTAAAGGAGCGTATATTTGCAGAAAGGTTGGTTCAGTCATGACAGAAAGATTTAGCATGTTAATGAGGGTATGACCTATTGATAGGTTTTTGTCTTGGCAGACTAGATCTGCTACGCAGCAGCTGCTGTAGAGCAAGTACGGAGACTTGCTACTGCTAGAACATACACAGACATACTGAGGTAGGTCCATATAATGCAAGTGAATGGTGATCAGACCTTTGTAGCTCCAAAAATCACATAAAGGAAACATAAACGTAATCCATAAGACTCCAGTGGTTAAATCCGTAAATTTAAGTCCTTTTTTTGCTCTAAATCTCCACTTTTACATCTGAAAGTCACATGTGGTAACTGTTTAGTTTCACTTTCACATTTGAAAGTTAAAGTTAAAGCTGAGATTTAGAGTAAAAAAGGACTTAAATATTGTTCTGTTTCTCACCCACACCTATTATATTGCTTCTGAAGATATGGATTTAAAAACTGGAGTCATACAAATGACTTTTATGTTTCCTTTATGTGATTTTGGGGGGGCATGGGTACATTGTTTGTATGTGCGAGGAACGGCAGCCGGTAGAGTTTCTGGTGCCCCCCTACTACACAGACTGTGTAATATGCATATAGGGAGCGGCAGTACTGGTAATACTACATTGATGATGAATAATACCAAGATATGTATTCAGATGGTCCCTTACCACATCTTTCACAGTTCTAGCAATAAATGCTTTTTGAAGTCATTAATAATAAAATGTGTATATCCTTTCTTATATGCTGAGAACTTTCCTGACCCATGACTTATAAAAAATATAATTATTTTATTTCTTTGATTATTTATCTTATTTATGTATACATCCATGATGTTTTTTTTTCACGATTTTTTATTTCATTGTAATTTTTTTCCTTCACCTGTACTTCTTGTCTTCATGACTCAGTAATAGTATTCATAAATTGTTGGATCTGTTTAATTTTTAACATCTTATTGAACAATTATATTTAAATTTCTGTTTAAAAAAAAAAAAAAAAATCCACAGTTTCAGCACAATGTGTGGTCTTTTCAGAGGGTCCTTTACTACACCCTCCACAGTATTAGTAATTCCACTAATTCCACAGTAGCAGTATTCCACCCCTAGTGGGCGCTAAAACAAAAAAAAAAAATGTGATAACTTTACAGCCGTTTGAGTGACAAAGTTGAAATTAAATATGCATCTTCTTTGGTTTAAATGCTAACATGATCAAAAAAGTCGATTTGAAAAATGTACCAAAATGGCCACCAACGGCCAGTCAAATTTCAGCACCTTATAACTCGTATTGGGAATGTCCGAGGGTTATTTAAATTACTATACACAAGCAGGGTATCTACACGGAGCCGCATATAACATTTTGTGACAATCGGCCACACGGTAGCGCTATTATTAGCTAATTTGTGTTTTTGCTAATAACTCCAGAACCATATAGGCTACAATAAAAATGTGTAGCTTCTCTGAATCCACCAAATCATATAGTCACTTGAATTTCCATTTCCACAAATTTCGATTTATTCAAAAAACCTACTTTTTCTAACTTGTCCTAGGCCGTTTGCCTGATTCTCATGAAACTTGAAATACATAATTTACAGACCCACCTGACAAAAATTTATCAAAAGAATTTTGATACATCATATCATTCTGAAGATATAAGCAAATATGTTTTGGGGTATGGCCTATAATGACTAATTAGCCTGTATCTTGTGAGTGCAATTTTCAAACTTAACAAAACTTTGTACACATAGACAAGAGAACACTCTGAGGTAACATGCCGAGTTTTGTTCATTTTTGATACTAGGGGCGCTATAACTTAAGAAAATCCTAATTGTGCAACTGTGCTCAAAGCAGTTTAAATAACTCCAGAACCATACAGGACAAAAATATATTTTTTTATTTCTGTGAATCCATCAGTGCCTCCAAATCATGTGGTCACATTAATTTCCGTTTCCGCAAAAAACTTTTCTACCATTTTGATTTTATTGAAAAACCTACTTTTTTAAACTCGTCCTAGGCTGTTTGCCCGATACGCATGAAACTTTGTATACATTATCTACAGACATTCCTGTCAAAAAGTTATCAAAAGAATTTTGATATGGTAAATTGTTCAGAAGATAATAGCCGATAGGTTTTTGGGTATGGCCTATTATGACTAATTGACCCATATCTTGTGAGCACATATTCTAAACTTAACAAAACTTAGTGTACATGCACAAAAGAACATTCTGAGGTAACATGCAACATTTCATCAATTTGGCATGGCTGTAACATTATAAATACCTAATTTCTCAACTGTATTTAAGGCCTTAATAGGCATAAAAGGTAGTACTGTTTGTCCACCAGAGGGAGCCACATAACTATAAATCATTCAAAGGGTCTTCAAAAAGTAATTAAAGGTAGACTAAGGGTGGGTTGCACCAACCAGGATAAATCTTAAATTTAGATTAAATCAAGGTTTATCTGATAATTCTGTTGCACCAAACATTAAACTTTGTTTAAAAATAATCAGGGTTACTAATCAATCATCGTTTTGGTTTAAATTTCACATTAAATCTGAATTAAATTTAACCCTGTTGCTCCATTACTTTAAACTCTGATTTAAATCTCAGTTATGGATTAACTTTAAACTTGTAGCTGAGGTGGTTTAAATATTAAATTGACCTACAATAAAATATGAATGACTTTGTAAGAGAACAGTGAATATGCCATCAACCCTCTGAAGGCAGTTAGGGTTAGGGTTAGGGTTAGGGTAGGGCTAGGTTTAGGGTTCCACAGGATCCCAATAATTGCCACTTGCGGCTATGTTTTTATTATTTTTGCTTAAGACGACATTATTCGATTAAACCACTGGATTACTATGGATTGCTTTTATGCTTCTTTTATTTCCTTTTTGGATCTTGAATACTTGGTCACTATTCACTTGCATAGTATGGATAAACAGACATCATATCTCCATTAAAATATTGTCGTGTTCTGCAGAGGAAAGCCATGCAAGTTTGAGATGACATAAGGGTAAATAGTGAGCGAATTATAATTTTGGTGTGAACTATTCCTTTAAGAAGAATTTTTAATTCTTTTTTTCTTTTTTTCTTAGGCAGCAGCAGATATGGAAAGTAGTGATGTGCCCAAAGCCGAATACCTTATTCGGAAGGCACGGCTAATGATTTCAAAATGAATAACGGATTCATCCGAATAATATAAAAAATATTAGTTTGACTGATTATCCAAAAAGCAGAAGGATAAAGTGACATTTTAAATAAACATATCCAAAATTACAACAGATTTATGAATCTGTGCAGCCAATATTTCTACAGTGTAAACCTTATGACTGAAAATGCACACATCGTGATTTCAGATTGGATGGCAATGATCTCGACTCTGTTTGCGGTCTCTGTTAATTGTGTGCATCTGGAGCTTATCAAGTGAAGCATTAACTAAGATACGACATCATGTATACTTTCCACTTCTTGCAATGTTAAATTCCTGACCTGAAGTGATGATTTCACGTCGGAGCTCATCTAGCTGTCTCTTAAATTTGACCACATTTATATTCACATCAGCGATTAAGGTTATTAACTGGTTATGACTTTATTCCGAAAACACTTCAAACGCTCCATAAAAGTTTAAATGCTCCATAGAGTATTCATCTATTTGGAATATTCCTCCTTATGTAAAACAAAGAAACTGAAACATGTTTTTCTTCTTCTTCTTTAAACTGTGCTAAATTTGAAAATGGTAAGTGTTCTTGAACTCTGGTAAGGCACTATATAAATGTAACATTATTATTATTATTTAACTAAATAATGGTGTCCTATCGTAAAAAAATCCTGATAAACTTATGGGACTTTCACGTGTTTGCAGGCTATCTTGATTTTATTTTAATGTTTGAATTTGTATTTAATATTCAATGCAAAAATGTGTGCTTGACATTTCACATTTTGCTTGACAGCCCTTGCATCCAGAATAATGTTGTTATACATGCGCAGACAAACGAAAATTCTGTTTCATGCAGATATTAATATCTGAAATACCAGGAGAAACCATTACATATTCCACAGTTAATATAGCCTACAAATTCACCTATATATATATATATACACACACACAACAGTTAGTTCCGGTCCTCGAATCTGTTTGGACGAGAGACGTTCCATGAGCACTGATGGTCTCACACCACCAGCACTCGGACGCTCCACTGTGTGTATCACTCCGCTTGTGTTTGTGCTGTTCTAAACTAAAGTGTAAGAGCAGTGAATATGTGTTAAGAGCTACTGTGTGTGTCTCTTACATGTATTTTTATTTTTATTTTTTTACATTACATATGTTAGCCAGAAGGTGGTGGCAAAAGATCATTTTTGTGTGTAATATGAGCCAGTTAGATGACGAGAAGTGAATCCGTGTCAGCCAGTGTTTACATACAACAGCGCTCATGATCACTCGTATTACTACTACACTACTAAAGCTAGAAAATAGCTTTAAACAAACAACTTCAGCATTAAGGCTCATCACAGCTGAGAGACACAACAGAATGATTATTGATTAATTCAGATATTGATTGATTAATTACAGATTAATTCAGATATTGATTGATTAATTACAGAACTCAAGGTACTTACCTCTTACCGGAGTTTCCACACTGGAGAGAAAGTACTGTTCAAAATGGCGGAGAAGACACACACACACACACACACACACACACACACACACTTGTTTATCCAATAACTTATTAGAAACAGCACAAGCCATGATACTATTTCTGAATTGACATTTTTGAATTACTAACGAAGGCTTGGACGCATCATTTGGTTTGAACCAGCAAAGGCAGATTCTGATCCGTCGCATAAGTAGTTCCCTATCTGTCACTCATTCGACATTGTGTCAATGTAGTGACACTAGGGGTCACTCTTTGGAGCCCGAAACACCTCTGGTCTTTGATAAAAGGCCAATGAAAATTGGCGAGTTGTATTTGCATACCACTTGCCAGCGGCAGAATCACAGCAGTGCTGATGTATGGCCATATCGCACTCTTGCTCGTGTGATATTGCTTAAATATATATATATATACACACACACACACACACACACACAAATATATATATATATATGTATGTATGTATATATATATATGCAGGGTGGGGAAGGTTTTCCGCTACAGATTACAGAATACATGCTGTAAAATATCATTTGTAACGTATTCCGTTAGATTACTCAAGATCAGTAACGTGATCTAAATACTTTGGATTACTTCTTCAGCACTGGCAGATTTTTTCACTTGTTTTGACTATAAACAAGTAAATAAAGTAAGAAAATACACTTCACTGTAAAAATACATTCTCTGAAAAAAAAAAAAAACTAAATATTTTATGCACTTGTAAATTTATCTTGTTTTAAGGATTTTTAGATATTTTTACAGGAAAACAACATTTAAATTCTCATGAAGAATAATATTTTTGCTCTAATATCAAAGGTCTTACTAGAGAAGAGGACTTGCTGTAACGTGAATTTTCTTTATAGAATTCATTATAAAATATAATCACATCTGGTAACAGATGCATGTAAAGGCAAGAAATAGCATTTTAGCTTAGCATAAAGCTAAATGTTCACATGACATTTTACACAAAATTAACTATTTCTGCTGCTCCAAACTTCAAAACCCCACAGAGTGAAAATAACCACATCCTTTTCTGATCGTATGTGGATTCTGTTCAGAGAATGAGGCAGAAAATATATTATTTGTAGCTTTCTATACGATGTTAAAGGCTACATTGATAAGTATTTCTTGTAAAAATACCCTAACTGCATTAAAAACATTGACAAGGCATGTAATCGTGTATTAAATTGTCAAAGTGTTTCTAAGTGTTTTTTGTTAAGCTGTAGAAACACGTTGTAGCTCCTCTATTAAGCTCCCAAGGGAAAGTTCCTCAATGACGTAATATCCACCTTTGCACTCACAACATTGTGAACTTTTATGAATGAAACACCTCATAAGAAAGTGTTTCACCGCTGTTCAAACATTCCTTGGATCACATCATTTATATTAATAAATGTTTTCCAACTGAATAGGCTAAATATTAAATTAAACAAATTACATTAAAATACAAAGTAATCTCTTCAGTAATAAAAATACTTTTTGTATGTAACTGTATTCTGATTACCAACAATTTAAATTGTAACTGTAGTGGAATACAGCTACTAATATTTAGTATTTTAAAAATGTAATCCCGTTACATGTATTCCATTACTCCCCAAACTGTATATATGTGTGTATATATATATATATATATATATATATATATATATATATATATATATATATATATATATATACACACACACACACACATACAGGGTTGGGGTGTAACGGAATACATATAATGGGAATATGTATTTAAAATACATAATATAAGTAACTGTATTCCACTACAGTTACAATTTAAATAATTGGTAATAAGAATACAGTTACATTCAGAAAGTATTTGATTAATATTTAGTCCTTTCAGTTGGAAAATATTTATACATATAAAAGATGCGATCCAAAGTGCATTTGAACAGCGGTGAAACACTTTCTTATGATGTGTTACATTCATACGAGCAGACAGAGAAGTAAGTTTGAAGTAAGTTTGGAGCAGAAGAAATAGAAATAAACCTTGTGTAAATTGTCAGCTTTACACTAAGCTAAAATGCTATTTCTACCCATTTTACAACATAAGTTACCAGATACGATCATATTTTTTTTAATCAAGAAAATTTACGTTGGATCATAATTTCTTTTTTTATAGTAAGACCTTTGATATTAGGGCAAAAATCATATTCTTGATAATAATTTTTGTAATGTTTTCCTGCAAAAATATCTAAAAATCCTTAAAACAAGATCAATTTGATTTATCTTGTTTTAGAAACAACACTGCATAAGATATTTAGGTTTTTCAGAGAATTTATTTTTAACATGTGTATTTTGTCTTATTGTACTGGCAGAGTTTTTATAGTCAAAACAAGTGAAAAAATCTACCAGTGCTGAAGAAGTAATCCAAAGTATTTAGAATATGTTACTGACCTTGAGTAATCTAACGAAATACATTACAAATGACATTTTACAGCATGTATTCTGTAATCTGTAGTGGAATACATTTCAGAAGTAACCCTCCCAACCCTGTGTGTGTGTGTGTGTGTGTGTGTGTGTGTATATATATATATATATATATAATATTGTCTTTGTGTGGATGAATGTATAAATATGTGATTATTCATTTTGTATAAAATAACTGAAAAGAGACACTGTTTATGGGAAACTTGTTTTAATGATAAATGTCAATGAGAACGGCCTGAGACTTGAGCGAGACAGGTTTGTCTTTCCAAATGTGTGCAATTGTGTAAATATCCAAATGCAGGATTGAAATAACATAAGACAGGCAGTTCTGTTTCACACAACACAGTGCTCAAGATGGTGTGTGTGTGTCTAATTCCTTTCCTGTTCTTTAATAAACTACAGACATGGTCCAACAAAGACAGTTGTGTCGGTGACTTCTTTGTGGTGTCGAGAAGAAACATGCTACAGAGGTATGCTTCTTGTTTTAAATGGGAGAGCTCATGTGATCAAAACTTGCTTTAAACATTCTTTTAGAGTACTGCAGTCTAAGCAAATGCTTATGTCACCTGACCTATGCCAGGGTCTGTCACAAACTAGAGGGACGGATAACACTCAGTGTCATGGACTTTAAAGTTATTTAGCGACTGGTAAGACAAAGATTCAGAGATTCACAGATATATGAGATACATTTAATTTTGTTTATGTAATTTAATGCACAAATAAATCCTGATTTTTTTTTGCATTTGGACTCTTTCAGGACAATATATGCCATTTTGCTTTTGTACATATTTTTTTGAAAAATGCAAAAGAATTGCATTTATTTGTGCATTAAATTACAGTTTTTATTTGTCGATGCTTAATCGACTACTTAATACATCAGTGACAATCCTGAGCTCAAAAAGACCTTTGTATCAATCAACATACTGTAAGGTTGCTGTCCCTTCAGCACCTCCCATATAAAACCACGTACCCACTGCTATGTATGCGTTTGATGAACTGAATTAGCCAGAGAAGAATTAGAACAATTAAGATCTGGTATATACTACTGGTCAAAAGTTTTGAAACACTTGGCTGAAATGTTTCCCATGATCTTAAAAATCTTTTGATCTGAAGGTGTATGCTTAAATGTTTGAAATTAGTTTTGTAGACAAAAATATAATTGTGCAATCATATTAATTTATTTCATTATAAATCTAAAATGTAATAAAAAAATAAAAAAAGTTTTTGAAATTGATGACTTGGACCAAATAATAAAGAATAAGCAGCCAAATATAGATGGGAACTCCTTCAATACTGTTTAAAAAGCATCCCAGGGTGATACCTCAAGAAGTTGGTTGAGAAAATGTCAAGAGTACATTTCTGAAAATTCTAGGCAAAGGGTGACTAATTTGAAGATGCTAAAATATAACACAGTTTTGATTTATTTTGGATTTTGTTTAGTCACAACATAATTCCCATAGTTCCATTTATGTTATTCCATAGTTTTAATGGCTTTACTATTATTCTAAAATGTGAAAAACAATTATAATAAAGAATGAGTGTTTCAAAACTTTTGACTGGTAGTGTATGTCATGTGACATATGAAGCACAGGGCCCTGAGCTGCAACACGTTTGTTGTCAGAAGGTCTGTAATCTTGGCAGAAGAGTTTAGATAAGAGTTTGTAGTCATATCTCAATGGTTTTCAGGAGGTGAAATGTACTGAGACTGTTACATTTGAGACTGAAAATCAGCTTTGACAAAAGGGAACGGACAGAATTAAAGTCCATATTTAGAAACAAGATAGCAGTAAGCAGAAATACTGTAAGTTGTTTCATGGTACAATGAGGTGGAACAGAACTTGCCTTTGTCATCAGTTTGTTTAGGTGTCTGGAATTGCTTTAACAGGTGTTGCTGTTTGTTTGTGAGGTTCATGGTAGCATTAACTACCACAATTGATTGACTTTTTAACATCACGTTCATGAAAAAGCCTTTGGTGTGTCATTTTAGATGTTACTCAGATGGCCCAATCCTGTTTAAGTGGGTCCTTGTTCTAGCCAAAATAGACCATACCAAAAGTCAAATATCTGGCTTCGAAATGTATTTAAAATTCTCTCCTCATTTACCCACCCTCATGATTTCCCAGGTGTTTATGACTTTATTTATTCAGCAGAATGTATTTGAAGAAAGATAATAACATATCTTAGCTCAGTAGGTCCTTAAAATGTAAGTGGATGGTGATCAGACTTTTAAAGCTCCAAAAATCACAGACAGTCAGCATAAATGTCATACATAATATTCCAGTGGTTAAATGAATGTCTTCTAAAGCAATACGATCACTTTTGGTGTGAAAAAGATAAATATTGAAATACTTTTAAACTATAAACCATAGCTTCCAGTAAGCTTCACGAGAGGGCGGAGATCATACAGCCTCTCATGTGATGCATTCGTGTTGGCATGTTACCGACGTAATCTCACGTTTTTCTCTCGGTTGAGACATCCAGAATAAGCACACAAATGCACCATTGTGAGCAAAGAAACAGATAGAAAAAACAGATCTAAACCAAAACCAACTTAGCTTCTGTGCAGTGTTCCTCCTACTCAGTTGTAAACAGCGCTGCTCTTCCGGGTGTGTTGCACGTTCGTCAGTTCTTGTGTCTCCCTTGCCAATGCAATGATGTCACACGTGCATACCGCTGCCGACCAGAAGCAATGATTTAGAGTTAAAAAGTACTTAAATATTTATCTTGTTCATACCAAAATTAATTGTGTCACTTTAGAAAACATTAATTTAACCACTGGAGTCGTATGGATGATGTTTATGCTGACTATCTGTTCTTTTTGGAGCTTCAAAAGTCTGATCACCATCCACTTGCATTTTACTTACTGAGCTAAGATATTTTTCTATTTTTCTTCAAATGTGTTGTGCTGAAGAAAGAACATCATACACACCTGGGATATCATGAGGGTGAGTAAATCATGAGAATTTTCATATTTGGGTGAACTAACCCTTTAAATGAAACCATCCTTCATTGACTGAAAACACATAAAACTAAACTTTTTCAATAAGTCAATTCTTCATTATGTTCATTCATTTTGCAGTTTTAATTATAATTTTACTTTCATTTGCAAACACACTATAAAATATACAGTGTATATATACACTATATTGCCAAAAGTATTCGCTCACCCATCCAAATAATTGAATTCAGGTGTTCCAATCACTTCCATGGCCACAGGTGTATAAAATGAAGCACCTAGGCATGCAGACTGCTTCTACAAACATTTGTGAAAGAATGGGCCACTCTCAGGAGCTCAGTGAATTCCAGCGTGGTACTGTGATAGGATGCCACCTGTGCAACAAGTCCAGTCGTGAAATTTCCTCGCTACTAAATATTCCACAGTCAACTGTCAGTAGTATTATAACAAAGTGGAAGCGATTGGGAATGACAGCAACTCAGCCACGAAGTGGTAGGCCACGTAAAATGACAGAGCGGGGTCAGCGGATGCTGTGGCGCATAGTGCGCAGAGGTCGCCAACTTTCTGCAGAGTCAATCACTACAGACCTCCAAAGTTCATGTGGCCTTCAGATTAGCTCAAGAACAGTGTGTAGAGAGCTTCATGGAATGGGTTTCCATGGCCGAGCAGCTGCATCCAAGCTATACATCACCAAGTGCAATGCAAAGCGTCGGATGCAGTGGTGTAAAGCACGCCGCCACTGGACTCTAGAGCAGTGGAGACACGTTCTCTGGAGTGACGAATCAAGCTTCTCCATCTGGCAATCTGATGGACGAGTCTGGGTTTGGCGGTTGCCAGGAGAACGGTACTTGTCTGACTGCATTGTGCCAACTGTGAAGGTGGAGGGGGGATTATGGTGTGGGGTTGTTTTTCAGGAGCTGGGCTTGGCCCCTTAGTTCCAGTGAAAGGAACTCTGAATGCTTCAGCATACCAAGAGATTTTGGACAATTCCATGCTCCCAACTTTGTGGGAACAGTTTGGGGATGGCCCCTTCCTGTTCCAACATGACTGCGCACCAGTGCACAAAGCAAGGTCCATAAAGACATGGATGAGCGAGTTTGGTGTGGAAGAACTTGACTGGCCTGCACAGATTCCTGATCTCAACCCGATAGAGCACTTTTGGGATGAATTAGAGCGAAGACTGCGAGCCAGGCCTTCTCGTTCAACATCAGTGTCTGACCTCACAAATGCGCTTCTGGAAGAATGGTCACAAATTCCCATAAACACACTCCTAAACCTTGTGGAAAGCCTTCCCAGAAGAGTTGAAGCTGTTATAGCTGCAAAGGGTGGGCCGACGTCATATTAAACCCTATGGATTAAGAATGGGATGTCACTTAAGTTCATATGCATCTAAAGGCAGATGAGCGAATACTTTTGGCAATATAGTGTATATATCATTTATTACACACACACACACACACACACACACACACAGTGCTCTGAAAAAGTATTCACCCCATCCTGATTTCTTCTGTTTTTGTATATATCTCATACTAAATTGTTTCAAAAATTCTAACAAAATCTAACATAAAACAATGGCAATCTGAGTAAACACAAAATACAGTTTTTAAATGATAATGTTATTTATTGAGGCAAAAAAGTTATCCAATACCAACTGGGCCTGTGTGAATTAGTATTTGCCCATTAGTTATTAAATCCCCAAATCTATGAAACTGCATTCATAATGGGGTTCAGCTGGACAAGACACACCCAGGCCTGATTACTGCCAGTCCTGTTCAGTCAAATCAATACCTAAATATAATTCTTTCAGCAGCATGAAGTTGGCTAAAAGATCTCACCCAGTAGCACACTATGCCAAGGTCGAAAGAAATTCCAGAAATGAAGTGGGGGAAAAAAAGGTGAGTGAAATACATCAGTCTGGGAAGGGTTACAAAGCTATTTCAAAGGCTCTGGGACTCCACAGAACCACAGAGAGAGCCATTATCTCCAAATGGAGAAAACTTGGCACAGTATTGAACCTTCCCAGAAGTGGCCGACCTTCCAAAATTCCTCCAAAAGTACAGCGACGACTCATCCAGGAAGCCACAAAAATCCAAGGACAACATCCAAGGAAGTGCAGGCCTCTCTTGCATCAATAAAGGTCACTGTTCATGACTCCACTATCAAAAAGACATTAGCCAAGAATGCCATCCATGTAAGAGTGGCGAGGTGAAAACCACTGCTAACCCAGAAGAACATAAATTTTGCCAAAACACACCTTGATGATCCTAAAACCTTTTGAGAGAATGTTCTGTGGACTGATGAGTCGAAAGTGGAACTGTTTTGAAAGATAGGGGTCCCGTTACATCTGGCGTAAATCAACCACATAATTCCACAAAAAGAACATCTATCCTACTGTCAAGCATGGTGGTGGTAGTGTGATGGTGTGGGAATGCTTTGCTGCTTCAGGGCCAGGGCGACTTGCAATAATAGAGGGAAACATGAATTCTGCTCTCTACCAGGAGATCCTAAAGGAGAACGTCCGGTCATCAGTCCGTGAGTTGAAGCTCAAGCGCAACTGGATTATGCAGCAAGACAATGATCCAAAGCATAGGAGTAAATCCACCTCTGAATGGCTCAAAATAAGCAAAATGAAAGTTTTGGAGTGACCTGCAGTTGTTGCTGCTAAAGGTGGCACAACCAGCTATTAAGTTTAAGGGGGCAGTTTTTTCACATGGGTGATACTGGTGTTGGATAACTTTTTTGCTTCAATAATATATATATATATATATATATATATATATATATATATATATATATTATGAAAACTGTATTTTGTGTTTACTCAGGTGTCCTTTGTTTTGTGTTATATCTCGTTTGAAGATCTAAAACTATTTGGTATGAAAAATACACAAAAATAGAAGAAATTAGGAAGGGGCAAATACTTACACTGTATATAAAGATATATATGTTGATAAATATATATATATTATATATATATATATATATACACACACTGTATGCTACTAGTTTTAATCTCCTCTGTTCATGGTAATGACATTCTACTGAATAACTTTACAATACTGTGCTGCATTTGGAGTCTTCCGGAAGACTGTAAATACTGTTAGTAGACAACAATGGACTATTCAGTGTCACATAATACACTACATATTTATTATTCTGCTTTTTACAGTATACAGTTGAAGTCAGAAATTTACATACACTTAGGTCATTAAAACAAACAATTTGAACCACTCCACAGATTTATTATTAGCAAACTATAGTTTTGGCAAGTCGTTTAGGACATATACTTTGTGCATGACACAAGTAATTTTTCCATCAATTGTTTACAGACAGATTGTTTCACATTTAATTGACTATATCACAATTCCAGTGGGTCAGAAGTTTACATACACTAAGTTAACTGTGCCTCTAAGCAGCTTGGAAAATTCCAGAAAATGATGTCAAGCCTTTAGACAATTAGCCAATTAGCTTCTGATAGGAGGTGTACCTGTGGATGTATTTTATGGCCTACCTTCAAACTCAGTGCCTCTTTGCTTTACATCATGGGGAAATCAAAATAAATCAGCCAAGACCTCAGAAAAAAAAAAATTGTGGACCTCCACAAGTCTGGTTTATCCTTGGGAGCAATTTCCAAATGCCTGAAGGTACCAAGTTTATCTGTACAAAAAATAGCATGCAAGTATAAAAACCATGGGACCACGCAGCCATCATACCGCTCAGGAAGGAGACACATTATGTCTAAGGACCTAAGATGCTGGAGGAAACAGGCAGAAAAGTATCTATATCCACAGTAAAACAGGTCCTATATCGCTCAGCAAGGAAGAAGCCACTTCTCCAAAACCACCATAAAAAAGCCAGACTACAGTTAGCAAGTGCACATAGGGACAAAGATCTTACTTTTTGGAGAAATGTCCTCTGGTCTAATGAAACAAAATTGACCTGTTTGGCCATAATGACCATCGCTATGTTTGGAGGAAAAAGGGTGAGGCTTGCAAGCCGAAGAACACCATCCCAACCGTGAAGCATGGGTGTGGCAGCATCATGTTGTGGGGGTGCTTTGCTGCATGAGGGACTGGTGCACTTCACAAAATAGATTGCATCATGAGGAAAGAAAATTATGTGGATATATTGAAGCAACATCTCAAGACATCAGCCAGGAACTTAAAGCATTGTCCAAATGGACAATGACCCAAAGCATACCTCCAAAGTTGTGGCAAATTGGCTTAAGGACAGCAAAGTCAAGGTATTGGAGTGGCCATCACTAAGCCCTGACCTCAATCCGATGTGTGGGCAGAACTGAAAAAGCATGTGCAAGCAAGGATGCCTACAAACCTGACTCAGTTACACCAGTTCTGTCTGGAGGAATGGGCCAAAATTCCAGCAACTTATTTTGAGAAGCTTGTGGAAGGCTACCCAAAATATTTGACCCAAGTTAAACAATTTAAAGGCAATGCTACCAAATACTATTAAACTGTATGCAAACTTCTGACCCACTGGGAATGTAATGAAAGAAATAAAAGCTGAAATAAATCATTCTCTCTATTATTATTCTGACATTTCACATTCTTAAAATAAAGTAGTGATCCTAACTGACCTAAGACAAGGAAAGTTTTCTATGATTAAATGTTTGGAATTGTGAAAAACTGAGTTTAAATGTATTTGGCTAAGGTGTATGTAAACTTCTGACTTCAACTGTAGGTTCTACTGTAGCCATTACTGTTTAAATAGTTTACTTTATTGTGTTGTGTTTGTTTGTGTTTGGCTACTTCCCTTGCACATCACTGTACTGAACACAATTACCATCAGTCTTGCTCTTTGGCCAGAAACTTGAATTGTGTGTATGCGTGTACCTTATATCTGTGGGGAGTTTTGGTCAAGGATTGTGAAGTGCTGGGAATCTATTGAGGTGTCAGGATCAAAGGGTGTACTGTTACTGTATAGGATGTTAGTAACAAAGGCATATTGCTGGCACTAACCATGCCTTTCATTTAAGCTGGCTTTTGGTGGCCTCTTAATGGTGGGGTGATAAAACTTAAGTATACAGTGATTGCATAATGGATACACTTTTTGTCTATGTACTGTAACATTCCTGTGGTGCATGGCTTTTTATTTTTACCTTTCAGGCTCATTATCTTACAAAATTGGTGAAGAAAGTTTGATGGGTATTAAAATTGCAACACATTTCCTCTGTTGCAATTGACTCGTCTGAGACTTGCTCCAAACGGTTCTTGTTTCTAGAATCGGTTCTTGTTTCTAGAACCAGTTCCATTTAAAAAAAGAATACCAGCGCCACAGCATATTCATGACTTTTGATTCTGTTAGCGGTTTTTGAACATGCAATATTCTGCTGATGCAAACAAAACACCATACTATATACTCTGTCAGTGTTTCCTTCAGCGCAGCTCAGTAGCTACACGGCGCCGCTACCTAATCTAAAGCGTAAAACACACAGCGCGACCAGTGTAGTTTGATTCCCAAACTCTCATGAGCCTTTTCTTTTTAATCATATGATAAACATATGAAATCAGTGCTTGACAAAGCATTGTCATGTGCTTGTCCTATAGACAAGTAAATTGGTCATTCACTTAAATGTAAAAAGTTACTTGTCTGGAGACAAAAACAAAAGAAAGGACGTAAGTAAAAAAAAAAAAAAAGAAAAAGAAAAGCCTCTATCGTCATCATTTACTAATAGGGATTAAGAACACAGTGCAGAAAGACGTTAAATCATTACTCACGCTCATCCCTGTATGAATTTCTCTCTTCTTAGGAACACAAAATTAGATTTTTGGCAGAATGTTAGTCACAGTCACTATTCACTGTCACTGCTTTTTGTTTTCTTTTATTTAATTTTTTTCTCCATAAAATAAAAGTGAATTCAGTTCCACGGAAGATAAAGTCAGACAGGTTTGGAACAACATAAAGGTGAGTAATGATGACAATTTTTGGTAACACTTTACAAAAAGGTTCCATTCATTAACATTAGATAATGCATTAGCTATCATGAACTAACAATGAACAATATTTTATAGCATTTATCAATCTTAGTTAATGTTAGTTACAAAAAAAAAAAAAAAAAAAGGAAATAAAATTGTTCATTGTTAGTTCATAGTGCATGAACTAATGTTAATAAATACAACTTTTTATTTTAATGTATGCAACTGTATTAATATAATGTATGTTGGAATTAACATTAACCAAGATTAATAAATTATATAAATGTGTTTATTTTTAGTTCATGTTAACTGATGTAGTTAACTAACATTAACAAATGGAACCTTTTTGTGAAGTGTTACCAAATTTTCATTTTTGGATAAATCATCTCTTTGAGAGTACAAGTCAGTTCTCACCAGTTGCATTAAAAACAGCTGTTTAATATTGACAAAATGCATTGAAAATGTTAACTGCTAAATCAGTTATGTTCTATATTCAAAGCAGATTTGCATATTAAAGATAATGTTTTAATTGTGTGTAATTTATTAATGTAGTATTAATATTATTATAATGTTTATTGTTATGTACTTAAAATTGACCGATTCACATGGCAGTGAAAATACCTCGGATACATACATTAGATGGAGCTCTTGAAAGATGAGAGATGTAACGGGTGCATAAGTCTGTTTAATGCATTTCTCTTCACTCTACAGTTTTGCCTTTCTTGCTGTATTATGAGGGAGTGCCACAATGTGACGAGACAAAATTAGATCTCTCCGACGTTGCGTGCTTGCAATGAAGACAGCTTTGTTGATTATAAACGGGAGCAATAGTTTTATCGCATCGCTCGCTTATAGAGATATGGTACAACACCATTTGCATGTCCAATTAACAGGTTTATACCGTTTCTATATATGTAAAACCTAAAGTTCAGTAAATATGCGCTTCCTCACTGCTCACACTCACAAGCTGCTGAACGCTGCACCATGAGTGAATGCGAGAGGGAGAGAGGGAATTCCCTGCATTTTGAAAGTGAAACGTGGGAATGGTTAAAATTGTGCTCAATCCCCGCAATCCCGCACTATTGAGCTAACATTCGTTATTGAGATTTTAATCAGGCTACTTCTCTGGTCGGGCAAGTAAAATTCTTGCCCAATTCCACTTGTCCCGGACAAGCAGACAAGCGTTAATGTCAAGCCCTGTGAGATGATTCTTTGCAATGCAATAAGAATTGCATTTTTTATTTTCAAAATTCTTATTTAAAAAAAAATAAAACTAAAACTTCTAGTACTAAAATAATTGCTAGTGAAACCGTTAAGGAACTAGAAACTTTAAGAGGAATGTGAAGCAGAACCGGATTAATAAATTCTTAAAGATTCCCATCCCTACCCAAAAATGAAAATTGACCATTTACTCATCCTCATATTGTTCCAAACCCGCATGACTTTTTTCTTTTTCGTAACAATACAAAAATAGATGTTAAGCAAAATGTTAGGCTCAGTCACAATTAACCTTCATTGCATGGAAAAAAAAAATGCAATCAAAGTGAATGGTCAATGAGACTAACTTCTTCCTAACATCTCGGGAAGAATGAAAGTCACATGGATTTGGACAACAGAATTTTCAGTTTTGGGTGAACTATCCCTTTAATGAGGAAGATAGCAGCAAAATTCCTCACAGATTCTGACCACTTGAACTTGACTGTGCCCGTCTCCTTTCCATCAATCACGAGAAATGTAGCTAACTCATTCTCTCTCTTTGCTCACCTCACTGTGAGACACACTGACAGCCTGTCACCCTGACACTCATCCCCTTCACCACCATGCCCAATCCCTCTGACACCTTTCCCCATTACAAAGGTGCTAGCCCTGCCGACTCTGTCACCCCAACATAACATAAGTCACTTTTCTCAAAGGTGGCCAGAATTTGAAGAGCTTATATTCTCAAACATGGCGACATGTTTTCACCCACTTTCGCGCCGATTCAAAATCACTAAACTTAAAATAAATAAATAAATAAATAAATAAATACAAATACCCAGTCGTTTCAGATCAACTCTAACATCATGTGTGGGATTTGTGAGTTTCTCTGTTTACTGTTTAGACACCTTCAAACAGGTTAAGCTATGGCTGAGTGCATGATTTATATATATATATATATATATAAAAATATATTTTTTTTTTCCGCAGCTCGCCCAATATTTCACCCTTCATATGTAGGCAGGGACCTCTTGAGGTGATAAAACGTTTTGACTGCTTTTTTGGGCACTATTACGTGGATTATGGTTATTCTTTTTTATACCGCTTCACATGTAGAGAAGCCCTTAGAAACTTAATCGTGTGGAAGTAGCCTGCCACTCTACCTGCTATGATAGACTGCACGCTTGTAGGTTACGGAGCTCAGGAGAGCGCAGAGCAATGACTCAGCCATATGTCCCGGCTTTGTTTCAGATCCCCCGCAGTCCAAACTGAGTCAGCAAGTGGGGATTCACTTTTGCGCCCTGCATCGGGATGTCTGTAATGAATCCTGGTTACACTCAAGGAAAGGTTGCTTTGGTTGGAATTGAACCCCCTTCACTCTTGGCTTGTGAACACACACTGCTTTCAGTATGACGTCTGCCTCACTCTTTGAAATTGACATAGCAGAAGTGAGTTCTTCACCACAGATAAAGAGAGTTTACGGCTGACTCCTTTTATCCTACTTCGTTAAAGGGATCATGAAATGGAACATCTAATTTTCCTTGATATTAAGACATATAAGATTTAACTGTGCTATAAAAACATACTGTAAATTTCAGAACTCAAAACTCCCTCCCCAGTCTTAAAAGAGCATATAGTTTCCACCCTGTTGAAATGTCTCATTTTGAAAACTGTGTTTGTGATGTCACAAGACATTGCTCAGTTGTATTTACACACCCCACAACATGTCATTGCCCCTCAGCCCCGCCCACTGGCGTTCAGTGAGAGGGAGAGAAGCAGACCTAGGGTGCTTCTCAAATGGAAGGATGCAGCCTAGACCAGTCCTTCTGAGGCTGTAGGGTAGACGACTCCTCAGCACTCAGTGGTAGAATGAGATGGTCTAATAAGTGCGCATGGCAAACCAAATGCTTAGAACCATATGATATTTTACTTTTAGAAAACCCATATACTTCAGAAAATGAGAAATATGTCCTTGATCTCTAAATTATTTTAGCAAAATATGTTATTCACAAAGCTAGAGTCACTCAAAATAAGCCTTTATATAATATTTTTTATCAAAATGTAAACCTTTTTTTTTTAATGTTTTTTTTTTTTTTATTAAAATCCTGTCAATAATGAGAAAATGGAACCCTAGACTTTAAAACTTTTAAAGCTTTTCAAATTCATGTAATTCCCTTTTATAAGTTGTATTTCTTTCTGTTTTGGTGCTTTATATCTTCTAATTTGTTATATTGTATAACCTACTTGCATTTTTGTATTTTCTAAATATTGGCATTGCTGCAAATGCAAATAAAAACTTGAAAAAAGAGAAAAAAGCTACGTCATAAAGGTTTCCATCTCCCTGGTCATGCAAATAGTTTTCCGCCCTTTTTTGTGCGCAAAGTATTGTGGGTGATTGAAGGCCACAAAGGATACACCCGATGCATCCTCCAAAATATGGCAAACGAAGGCTGTGAAACGAGGCTGCCTTCCAAGTATCCTCACAACTGAGATGGCCTTTGACGATGCTTGATGACGTGGCAGCCGTGATATCCAGCCTGTTGAGGCTGCAGCCTTCCGATTGAGAAGCACCCCTAGTGTGACTAACTATTTCTGAACATGAAAGGGTACCCATATGGAATTTTTTTTTTTGCATATAACACGCATTAGACAGCCATCTTTTACCATCGTCATGTTTATCGCACCGTGTGTTTGTCTATTCATCATGCTATGGACTATGTATGTGCGTGGACTGCTTTTGAACCAGTCATAATATGATTCAAGCTTTGCAAAGGAACTGTTATTGAAGGATGGTGCAGTTAAAAACACTTGGACTTGACCGCAAAAATGTGAGTAAACTGTTTCATTCATGAATATTTCATATGTCATGACTGTTTGATGGTTATGGTGCTGATGTGCTTGACTGAAGAGTATAATATATTCAGATGCAATGTTTTGGTTGTGTGTCATTTGTAAACCCTAAAATGTAGCTTTATAAAGTTGTAGAGCTGGTTTATTCTCTTCTGAGTTTCAAAGGTGACTGTGTTTTTGAGGAGCTGTACAATGTTAGCCAATCAGAACAGTGGGCGTTTACATTGAAGGCCAAAATGTCTCTGTTACTATCGTAACCTCCGTTCCCTGATGGACGGAACAAGATGTTGTGTCGATGTATTGACACTAGGGGTCACCCTTGGGAAACCCAAACACCTCTGATCTTTAAAAAAAGGCCAATGGGAATTGGCAAGTGGAATTTGCATGCCACTCCCCCGGACATACGGGTATAAAAGGAGCTGGCTTGCAACCACTCATTCAGATTTTGTGCCGAGGAGCCGAGACAAGGTCCCGGCCATTTCAGCGGGTAGTTCAGTGTTGTGGCAGGAGGGACACAACGTCTCCTTCCCTCCATCAGGGAACGGAGGTTACGACAGTAACCAAGATGTTCCCCTTCTGTCACTCACTCGACGTTGTGTCGATGTAATGACACTAGGGGTCCCTATACAAAACGCCATGACTAACTGAACTGTGTTACGTGGACTGGCGGTGCGAGACGGGCAGATCAAAAAAACAAAAAAAAAAATATCAAAAAAAAAAAACCAAACCTCTGCGTGCCTCGTAGCCAGCACACCCGGCCATCACGTAACCTCCCCCAACGCTCTTACAGGCGTTAAACGGTCCCCTGCATGTCGGGGACAAGTCGACTGCCCAAAATTAGGGACCGACTGACCCAGCTGTGGCCTCTTCTCTTTTTCTCCCCAAAAAGAATGAAATCGTTCAGCTGGGGGCCATATAGGGTCCATTCATCGAGGAGTGTCCCTCCCAAGGGGAGGACACCGCGGAGACCACACTTGAGTCACCAATCTTGATGCTGGACACTCACCAAAATGCGTTTTTGTGTCAGCATCTTGAACGGGAGTCTGTGCAGGGCCCAGTTCAGAACTCGCAGGTCCAAGATTGGGTATTTTTTGGGTACGATGAAGTAGGGGCTGTAAAACCCCTTCCTCATCTAGGCTGGAGGAACAGGCTCCATCGTGTCCTTCCGAAGAAGGGGGGCAAGGCAGCGGCGTTCTCGCCTTTCACCGAAGTGAAGCGGACAGCGTTGAACCCAGGCGGGTGCCTGGTGAACTGAATTGTGTAGCCGAGTCGGACGGTCCTGATCAGCCACTGCGACGGGTTGGGGAGCACGAGCCACGCCCCCAAGCTCCGAGCGAGGGAGACCAAGGGGACAATCGCGTTGGACGTACTGGTGGGTGGGGCCTAGCGACAGGGAGGAGCCTGAGGTGCCACTCGTGGCTGTGCTGAGTCTAGGGACATCGAAGCACTTACCTGGCTCCTTATACCCACCGTAGGAGTGGTCTGGGACGGGGAGGAGGGGAATCATCCACAAAGAACAAAAAGAAACAAAAAAGGCACCCAGCTTCCTCGGACAGTCAAGTGAATGTTCAGTGAGTCAGGCCCACTTGCTGAAACGTCAGAATCACACCATGACCTACTCATTCCATTGACTTTATGAAGGACAATGCTTGCTGTGGGCAAGTAAATATTTTACAGCCATCCTTAGTATCTATTCTCAATTTGGCTGGGAACATCAGTGCAATAGCAATCTTCCATTGATGTAAGAGTTTCTTGCATTCCTTGAATCGATCATGTTTCTCTCTTGTCGAATCCACAAAATCTGGGAACAAGAAAATGCCGTGGTTCTTCCAAGAAAGCCTTCCTTTGCTCCTCGCCTCGCTTAACATGAGATCTTTATCGGATGATCTCAGAAATTTGGCCAGAATTGATCGGGGCCCGTCTCCCTCTGCAGATCTCCGAGCCGGGACCCTGTGAGCTCGCTCGATTTCCAGCTTATAGTCTGTTATGTCGAGCAGACTCAGGAAGAGCTCATTTAGGAATTTCACCATATCTCTGCCATATCTCCATGGCAGCGATCGATCAATGTATTACAGCAAGATCCTCCAAGTCCGCAATAACCTTCACCAGCATTGCCGACATACTCGACAGTTGACGCTGAATCTCTCCCACCACACCATCCAAACTGAGTCCCTGGTCTGCGGCCCTGTCAGGGGTATCAGCTTGAGCATGTAAGTGTCTTTTAATGCCTCCAGAGCCCGAGGATTTTGAATTCTTTGACATACTGACTTCTTTGAACAGTTATGGAACAGGGTGTATCGAATCTCACCGTATTATGACACAAAAAGTATTAAAAACTAGCAAAGTGCGCAGAGCTCGCCATTCACGCGTTCAACCCTCGCATGGCGCCACGTGACTCCCCGAAACAGATAATTTTGTAATCACTTTTTATTATAAATTATCCCCCCTGTCCAGTAGGGTGCGATATGCATGAAGAATGTGACTCAACAAAAACAGAAAAAGAATGGGAATTTTGATCTGTTTCTCACCCATACATATCATATCGCTTCTGAAGATACGGATTTAACCACCATCTTTAACCATCTGGAGTACTTTTAAGTGCCCTTACAGTATGTGGATATTGGAGTTTCAAAATTTTGGCACCCATTCACTTACATTGTATGGACCAAAAATTGCTGAGAAATTCTTCTAAAAATCTTTGTGTTCAGCAGATGAAAGAAAGTTATACACATCTTTGATTTACATTTACATGTATTCATTTGGCAGACGCTTTTATCCAAAGTGACTTACAAAGGAGGAATACATTATAAGCGAATCATCTTAAGGAGACAGTGGTACGAAAAGTGCCATATTACAAAGTTTCACTAGCATCAGAATAGTAGTATTCAAGACAGATTAAAGTGCAACAAGAATTTTTATTTTTATTTTTTTAGTGACCGGTTAAGTGCTCATGGAAAAGATGTGTTTTTAGCTGTTTTTTGAAGGCAGAAAGTGAGTCAGCTTCATGGATGGAGATGGGAAGGTCATTCCACCAGCGTGGTACAATACCCTGGGACAAGTCAAAACAATGCAGCACACACACGTTTAAGCGATGCAAGTTCAACACAGTAAACAAACATCACAAGTCTAGCAATGAATACTACTCTACAACAAAGAAAACAATGGAATAAACACACATACAACTGCAGACTCCTGTAGATAGATTGCTTCTCTTTGATGTCATGAGGGTGAGTAAACGATATGATAATTTTCATTTTTGGTTGAACTAACCCTTTAAGTATTAAACTTCACAACATCCTAGCATTGTGGTGATGTGTTTTGCATGGGTAAACACCACTCACCTTTCCTTAAAAAAAAATATAGTTTAAATATTGTACTGTTTTTTTAAAGCTCAGTTTCCCATGCTTGGCATACAAAGCTTTATTTATTGTGTCAGTGATCAGTAAACTGGCCAGTGTCTAATTAGTTTCTTTATCCATGAACAGGAATCAATTCCAGGACCAAGGCTTTGGCAAATATCTTCCTTTGAAGCTACACTATTACCGAGCTCCAAGATCAGAGCAGCCAAAAATAGCCAGCTCTTCATGTGTCCCATTTTGGACAGTTTGCTGCATATATAATGTTACTTTGTTTTGAATAAAATGCTCTACCTGTATCCCTCCTGGGGCAACTCAGTCCCCTGACAAACCCAAATGCATGTAAACTGCTTTGCTGAAAATGCTGCAGTGGACAAATATGTCTCTTAAATAGCCACCTGTTTACCACGCTACCCATTGGCCTTGCCATAAACTGCTGCAGAATCAGTTAGAGAAAAGGAGTGATTGAGGCCCCCTGGGCCAATTTACTGGCCCCTCTGATGCTGCACTGTGCTGTAATCTGTCAGGCGGTCACTGGAGCCTCGCAGTGACAGACAGGCCAGCGTTCCACTCGACCCACTCCTCAACAGAGACCGAATTAAAGAGTCCCCGTTGGCAGACAACCATTCTCTCTTTTGCTCTCTCATCCTTTTTTCTCTCTCTTTCTCTCTGCCATTCCTCACCACACTTCATGATCATGTCTTGATTGGAGCGGGTGGAATGGGCTTACTTGTTCTCATTGGAGTGCAAGGGGGCTAATCCTCTACCAAGCAGTTGTGGATTTGTGCTTTCCTCAAACTCCAAATTTTAGATATCGCTCTGTAAAGTTCTGATGCTGTCTAATCCCCCGCACTAGTCTCCCTCTCCAACTAATGTAGAAGGTATACTTAGACTGTTAGCTGTTGGCAGAACTGGAGTCAGAGCTTGTCCTTGGCTCAAGCACGGTTGCATCATTGGGCTGTAAGCCATAGCAGCAACTTCACCAGCCCTCCATCAGTCACTGTGTGTGTGTGTGTGTGTGTGACTGATGGGGGGCCAAGCCAAAGGAGGAAAGAGCTTTGAGAGACGAGGACCCACACACATTTTCGTTCATACACTTCCCTAAGCTGTCAGCAGGATTTTATGATGATCGTTTGCTGTATGAAATTATGGTGTCTTATGAAGTGTTAGCCGCTTAAAGGGAACACTGCATGTTGTGGCTCGGTGGGTCTCTATGGCATCCTGTCGATGTTGTAAGAGGAAGGGAAAGATTGGGTCGCATACATAACAAATCCATTACCATGGGTATCCAGTGACCTTTATGGAAATGGATTTGTCATGTTCCAAAGTCCCCTTTATTCTTGGTCTGTATCATAGCTAATTGATAACAAGTCAGTCATGCTTTCAGTGGCAGTCCTTGCACTTGCTGGTGTACAGTCAGTTTATGAGTCTACAAACTTCCGCACCCTATCCATCCTAAACAGTATCCAAGATTAGAAATAGGGTGTCCCAAATCACGGTATGTTAAAATTAATGTCCCAAAGTTGTCCAAATGTTGTGGTATTTCCAGTAGATTTTCAAAAGTGTGGATCCATGAACACTTTTTCAGCTAATATTGCCCACAATCCCTTGCTCGACTGAAGAGGAGTTTAACCATTCACTTCATAACTACAATTATCATATGTGATAAACTACAAACATGGGGGACAGGCAGATGGCACATTATCAGTTCACGTTTTTACAACATAAAATCAACCTTAAATGTTAGATTAGTTTGGTTGAACCCTTTGAAGAGAAACTACTACTAACGATCTAGCGACTCATTTATAGTGATCAGAAAAGGGTATGAGTGATTAATAATCCTCATTTTACCATCCTGATTTTTTTTTATGTCCATCTACTGTATTTGTACTGCTTTTTGTGGATGCTCTTGTGTGCTCTTCAAAGCTGCTTTCTTGAAAATAACCTTTAAGGAAAAGTGTCAGCACCATATTTGTCTTTCCGACTTGGTATAAAATTCAAGTCAAGTAGATAATCCTAGATTTTTACTTTAGTTGATAATGAATCAGAAGATCACATCTTTAAATTTAAATACAACTGTGATCTGTGTTATATTTGATCTGCAAGACATTGTGATCACACATTGAAAAGAGATAATTGAAAATAAGTTTGGTTTGCAATAACTACACAATATGCATCGCTATATAAAAACTAGACTGTCAATCGATTAAATTTTTTAACATAAGCCTATCATTGGCCTACAGTTCACAACAATCCATTTTGCAACTGAATTCGTCAATTAGTCTGAGATTTATTATAAGGGCTTGTCTAAGGTCCCGTCAATTTACACATGCATCAGACAGACGCTTTTAGAGCGTCTCACTTTGGTTGCATCGTGCCATAAACATACAGTTTTTAGGTCGCTGTTTCAAGTTCAACATGATTTGAGACTTCAAAAAATATGTCTTGAGATCCCTGTGTTTGTATTTGTGCTCCATCAAGCTGTGAACGCAAGAACAAGACTCACTGACTGCATCGGAAATCTAAAAAATGCTGCCGTTTGGAGGTTGTATACGGAGGTAGGATGAAAATAGGGTGCTTCTCAAACTGTTCTGAGACTAGTTTTGTAAGAGTTCCATTTAATCAAAAAATGCTGTCAGTTAAGCCATTAATTGATTAGGCAGCAAGTCAGCTGTCTACATTTTCGGATGCAGCCATCTTGTGCTGTCTGCTGTCAGTAAGTGTGGTTTGTTCACTCTATAATCTATATGCGTGTTGCCTAAACAGCTGGAGTTTCGCTTACTGCCCCCTGGAGAAAACAATTGGTACTTCAAGCTTAAATTGCCCTGATAGTAGGAATATTCTTTATAATGGTCCGGGGACATAATTAATTGCATAATTTTTTTTAACGTATTATTTTTTCATATAATTAATACTTTAAATCGACAGCCATAATAAAAACATCAGTGGGTCTCCACACGAAACACCCCGCCTCAGATCTTCAACGACGCAATGTTTCTTCTCAAATATGGTAGGAAGCATTGTAGAATATCATAAATGAAATGCAATAAAAAATATTGAATGATGTGACGGAACGACCCACCCCTCCCTCTCGTCAACATCGCCCCGACCTCTTAGGGCCGTCCTTCAGCCAGGCTCACAACGGGAATGGGTTGGTTGAGAGGAGAGACACAATTTTATAAGCCTCGTTGGGGCAGAGATTGATGAAGCACACCTGATGTGAATATAGCCTCATCACCGCTACCATTAAAATGCAGAGTGCTCCTCTCCTCATGAAGCTGGCTTCTATCTCCTTATATGCACACACTGGCGTATTTTGCAGATCCAGGAGCAGAGTGGGGAGGGTACTGACCAAATTAGATGCGTGCCAGACCCATGGCCTCGGACCCAAAACACAGGATTTCAGTTAGGACAACTCTGAGTGTAACGGCACCAACGCGAGAGTTGTGATGAACCAAATGCAGGAGTTTATTTAAAGGAAACTCAGGAGAAACAGGTAAGTTGTGTATACAGGGAATCACAGGATAGGAATAAAGTCTTTGACAATAGACTTAGGTCAAACACAAGGCAATGGTAGTAGGCACGGAACCATAACAGGAAACACAAAACACGTCACTTGCCGAAAACAGAGAACTTAAGCTTCAAGCTGGCATAAAGGTGTGTTACTTCTTTCAACAGGGAGGTTGGTACATTTTACAAGGCTTGAGGTTCACACAATGTAAACAAAGTCACATATCCAGCATAGACAAAGCTGGGTGAAGTGCAACCAGGAAGTAACACTCGGGCAAGGAGTCATTCATAAATGTCAATATGTAGGAATCACTCAGGCTTCATGTTAGTCGTTAATCTTGTAAGAGCAAGATTACTAGTATTTACGAGTGGGGTGAATACTAGTAAAGCCGGCATGCCATACACTCGGTATATACGAAGTCACTTATCTTGAGAAACTGAACAGGGCGTCGAAGCACAGGTAGGCGAATTGCAGTGATTTTGAAAATCACATTGTCAGAGCCGAGGGAGAGTCCATGATGCCTACAATAAGGCTAGACGCTGACTGAGGGTGAGAGTGCAGCTTAAATGCGTGTGAAGATGAGCTGCAGGTGTGATTAAAACGCAGGCGAGTGAGAGCGAGTGACTGACGGTGAGGGAGAGCCTGGTGCCGTCATGACACCGAGTAGTATAAAATATACTGTATTTTTATTTTTATATATACTGTTTATATGACATGGTATGGGCTTGGTCTTGGCCAACTAGATCTGCTCTACGCATGCTGCTGCTGCTACTTGACATGAGTAAATATGCTGCTGCTGTTGCAGGAACCCATGGGCTGCTGCTGATGACACAGAAACGTGCTGCTTCTACTGAACAAACATAAAATCCCCCAAAACAGTGTTAAAAGAAAGTAAATAGACAAGACAAGCAAATAAGGTGATCCCTCCCCCTCAACAAGCAGTTATGACCACCAGACATGTGGGTTGCAGTGAGGTGGATATCAGTCGCTTTTATCTAGCAGTGTATCCCTAGCATGTTAAAAATGTTTTCCCATTGGGGTTTATCTAGTGACCTGAATAACTGTGTGAGATTGTTAAGTAATAAAAAAAAACATTTTGACAGCACATTTGCTCTGCTGCAGTGTTGACCCGTAGATGCTAAAGTTGCAGCACCTGGAGAGCACATTTGTGCTGCTTGCAGTGTTTTTTTTTTTCTCCCTTGGCTTGAGCCAAGTTAGACAATTACTAGCATAGCGCAAGCTGACAGCACACCCTAGCCAGTTTAGGTGATGACTAGCACAGCACAGCTGACAGCATACCCCAGCGACCACCTGAGCAATTGTAGGATCAATTGAATCCAGAATAAGTCACTTGAGTATTCAGAATAAATTGAACTGATCTGAGATACATGCTGCTGAAAACCAACATTCCATTCTTTTAGATAGCCGACAAGGTAACTCTAGGTGCAGAACTGTTCTTGCTCCGGCTTTGAAGAGTGCTGGTGTATGCTTCTGCATACAGAGTCCCTTCTGGATACAGAGTCTCTTGAGTAGACATATTTGCTTCACTGCAGGCAAACTTTAACATATCATAGGTTATCCATCGACCGTTAGGAAGAGAGGGTCATAAAAGGAGTTATGGGTCTCAGGTCCGGAGACATGTTGAGAGAGGGCAGATCTGCGTTAGTTTGGGTTAGGCAATAGGTTGATCCTTATTAAAGTACTGGAGAAGTAAATAAGTGAAGATTTTTTTTTTTTTTTTTTTTTGACAGCACATTTGCGCTGCTGCAGTATCTACCCATAGATGCTGCAGTTGCGGCACCTGGACAGCACATTTGCGCTGCTTGCAGTGTCGTTAGGTTTAGTTGCTTTAGTTGCCCCAATTGCGGCACCTAGACAGCACATTTGCGCTGCTTTGCAGTGTCGTGAGAGGTTTAGTTGCTCGGCCTAAAGACGCTGCAGTTGCGGCACCTGAACAGCACATTGTATAGATGACAAGCATAATGAATTATGACTGGACACCACTGATTATAAATTAAGAAGTGAAGCACACAGAGGGAATATTCTACTATTTCGTATCTTATACTTGAACCCTATTGGTATATTGGTATGAATTTGCTGCTGCATTACACAAAGCTATAATTTACCACTTGTGTAATGCAGCAGCAAATTCATACCAATATACCAATTGGTATAATTTCAAAGCTAAAATGCTTGTCGTGTGTGAGTGACCCTAGATGATACATACTGATTTATGCAAATCAAATGTACTGCTAACAAAAATGATGGACAGGAGTATGCCGACTGTGCAAATAAAGTCATCATCTCAACAGGAACTGGTTGTTTAAAAAATGCCAAAGCATGCAAAATACAGCCTTACGTCCAATTACTGCATGCCTGCTGATTTAGTTTTTATGATTGACTGAAACCATTTGTGGAAGGAAGCTTCCATAATAGGTGGTCTGACATTACCATGATAGGGTCCAAACATTATGTTTCTGGAAGATGCTAGACTGACACTGAAAAGGTGGAATAGAAGCTGCATCTAAAAGAGTAGTTCCCTATCTGTCACACACTTGAAGTTGTGTCGATGTAGTGACACTAGGGGTCACTCTTGGGAGCCCCAAACACCTATGCTTTTTTGAAAAAAGACCAATAAGAATTGGCGAGTGGAACTTGCATGCCACTCCCCCGGACATACGGGTATAAAAGGAGCTGATATGCAACCACTCATTCAGATTTTCTGTTCAGAGCCAAGCGGTTCTATTCATTGAAGCTGAACTCATCCGCGAAGTTCATTCACCTCTGCTGGATTCTACAGCGCATTTCAGCGGCTTCTCCCCCTCTGCACCCGTGGAGTGCAGAGAACGCCTCTGGGCACTTTGGCAGAAACAACTAAAAGAGTATATTTTAAAAAGAGTATATTTTCTAAAAGAGCGGCACACACGGAACGTCTTTTTAAAAATGCCTTTCTGTTTGTGTGTTATTCCTGGTTGCGGTCGTTATCTCTCCACTTCTGATGGCCACGATCGCTGTCTTACGTGTCTGGGCGCTACCCACGTGGAGACATCGTACGTGGATGGGTCTTGTCCTCATTGCGAGAACAAGACCATGGCAATGTTGAGGTCGTGACTTGCATTTGTAAGAAAGCAAGCCACCCCAGTGGCTCCCCGCCTGGGTCCTTCTACCTACGGGTATGAGGCTGTGCCGGTTAGCACTGGGGGTGATTTGGGGACCTCAATGGGACCACCTCCGCCGGGTATCCCCCCACGGACCTCCCATTCCCCAACACGCTCGCTTGGCCGTCTCAGGGCGAGTTCGACCTCTCGTTCGGAGCCCGGGAAGAAGACGAGTTATCGAGTGCAGCAGGACGCAGAGGCTTCGACTGGGCTTCCTCTTTCGGGTATGGTCGCCCAGTCCCAGGCCGACGCGGAAATGACGGACATGCTTTCCCGGGCGGCCGCGAGCGTCGGGCTAGCGTGGAACCCTCCACTCTCCCCTGAATCCTCGTGGCTCGATGATTGGTTCCTGGGCTCGGGGCACCGCCCACGGCCACGCCCGTTCCTTTATTCCCGGAAGTGCATGAGGAGCTGACAAGATCGTGGGAGGCACCTTTTACTGCCCAGTCCCGGTCTTTCAGCTCCCCCAGTCTCGCTACCCTCAATGGCGGAGCGGCCAGGGGGTATTCGGTGATCCCCCAGGTGGATAAGGCGCTCGCGGTGCACTTGTGTCCGCAGAGTGACGCCACCTGGCACGGGCGCCCGAAACTCCTGTCCAGGGCCTGTAGGTTTACATCATCCCTGACGGCTAAGGCCTACGGTGCCACTGGACAAGCCGCCTCCGCCCTGCACGCCATGGCTCTCCTGCAAGAACACCAAGCCATGATGCTATAAGAACTGCACAAAGGTAGTTCTGACCCGGGATTGATGCAGGAACTGCTCTCGGCAATGACCTCACTCACCGGGCGACGAAAGTCACGGCGCGGTCTCTCGGGCAGGTGATGTCCACCCTGGTGGTCCAGGAGCACCACCTTTGGCTCAACTTGGTTGAGATGCGAGAGGCTGACAAGGCACGGTTCCTTGACGCCCCCATCTCCCAGGTTGGCCTATTCGGCGACACCGTCAAGGACTTTGCCCAGCAGTTCTCGGCGGTGAAGCAGCAAAAGGAGGCCATACAACACATCCTGCCCCGGCACGGCTCAAGACCCCACACCCCGCCTGCTCATCACCAAGGGCGTCCTCCTGCAACAACAAAACCAGCTCCACCGCAGCCCGCCCCCGTGGCTGAACCCGGCGTGGAGCCCAGCGCAGGAAGCAGATGCCACCCGTCTCACGGCCAGCCGCCAAGAACCAGAGGAAGGCTTCGAAGCGCCCCTGAGATGGGCGACCCAGGAGCAAGACCCGCTTCTCTGGAGCTGGTGAGCAGACCACTCCAACCCTGGTGGAGGGCTGGGAGGAGAATCTTTTGTTTCATTTTCATTTAATTTCACCACATGTCCAAGAGGCTGCGGTACCCAAAAATTCAACAAAAGAGCGGTTTTCTTGTTCCCTGTGTCACATATCCGGTGCGCATGGCCGTCGTCACGACCACCTTCCACTGTCCCATCTTTGCAGGTATGGCACTCCAGCGGCAGTCCCCCTGCCACTGTGCACCCAGCTGTGGCACAAACATGCCCACACGGGATTGGGTCCGGTGGACTATGGGGATGAGACTCCTCCTCCCCCTCCTCGGCCAATCTTATGGTGGGCGGCAGCAGCCAGGTAAGTGCTTTGATGTCCCTTTACTCAGCACGGCCACAGGACTCGAATCCCCTCGACATGGCACCTTGAGCTCCACCCCGCCGCGAGGCCCCACCCGCAGGTACGTCTGATGTGATCATTCCCTTGGTCCCTCTCGCCCAGAG